>NW_021604647.1:674377-737886 GCF_004785775.1 Grammomys surdaster | reverse complement strand
ACCATTTCAGTTTGAATTTTCTTCAGAAATTCTCTTTATCAAATTTTGTTTTTGCTGGGCGGTGGTGGCGCACGCCTTTAATCCCAGCACTTGGGAGGCCTTGGAAGGCAGAGGCAGGCGGATTTCTGAGTTCCAGAGTTCGAGGCTAGCCTGGTCTACAGAGTGAGTTCCAGGACAGCCAGGGCTACACAGAAAAACCCTGTCTCAAAAAACCAAAAAAAAAAAGTTGTTTGTTTTTTTTTTTTTTTTACCCTTTGGTGGGGAAGGGGGTCCATGTATAGACCAAAGAACAACTCTGTGGAATCTGTTCTTTCCTTAACACTTTCACCTGAATTCTGGAATCAGACTTGGATCACTGAGGTTTTGTAGCTAGTGATTTTATCTACTGAACACATTTTTTTCTTTCCTTGGTGTGTGCATGTGCCATCCATGGCCATGGCAGTTGAACGGCAACGTGTAGAAGCTGGTTCTCCACTCCCCTGTGGTTCTGGGGGTGGGATTGATCAGCCTGTAAAGCGCCTTTACTGAGATAGTTTACAGACTCTTTCTATAGGCTATACTTTCTGTAGTCCATTGGGATCTTTTGTCCTGGGTACATAGGCAGACTGTAGATAAGACAGGGTATAGGGCTTACTTAAAAGGTGGCTTGCTGAGGCAGGGGCATGAGAAAGATCTTTGGCCTCCCTATCCCACAGTTGCCTCAGTTTCCCCTTAATCCCAATTTGGACCGTTCCCTTGGGGAGGTGGGGGAGGGAAATCAAGCTGCTCCCACAGCCTTGGTAGCAAGTAGTCTCTGGGATCCTCTCCACTTGGGCACCTGGGTGGAGCCTCTTGTTTCATGCATCCCACACAGGTTGTGGGTCAAGGTTGGGCATTATTAGTCACTGTTCTGTGGCTATGATAAGACACCATGGCTACGGCAGTTGTTAAAAGGCATTTAATTGGTGGCTTGCTTACAGTTTGAGAGGGTTAGTCCATCAGGAAACAACAGGAACAATAGCTAAGTGAGAGCAAGCTTTACAACCAGATCCATTTGAAATCCAAAGCCCACCCCCAGTGATACACTTCTTTCAACAAAGCCACACCTACTCTAACAAGGCCCCTCCTCCTAAGCCTTTCAATCACTTCTTCAACTGAGAATCAGACATGCAAAGCTGAGCCTCTGAGGGGCATTCTCACTCAGACCACCACAGGCATCAAGTGGGGTATGGGGAAAGTGAGAACGTTGATAGTGTGCACTTTCTGAGACCACTGTTGGGCTGCTGTGGCTCAGATCTCTTGAGTTCCAACTTTAGGTGTCATGTGTGGTCAGAGGGCCTCCCTGAAATCCTGGAAACACTGCCAAGGGTACAGGTACCAGTGGCTGGGTGTATACACCAGTGAGTGGTTCTAGATGCGCTGGCTTTCAGTGGAGGACAGTGATCTGTCAGTGCTTAGCTCTCCCTTGGTTCTGTATAGGACCTGAGGAATTCAGAATAAATATGTCTGAGTCATGACTTAATAACACTGATAGCCCTGCTTTCAGGCTCCTTTGCCTATGTTCTCACCTTTCAGTCAGCCAGGTTCATGCTGGTGTGGGCATGTGTTTGTAGCCATATGTTGGTCACCCTTAGGAAGGTTTGAGCAAGCCGGGCAGTGGTGGCTCACACCTTTAATCCCAGCACTTGGGAGGCAGAGGCAGGTGGATTTCTGAGTTTGAGGACAGCCAGGGCTATACAGGGAAACCCTGTCTCTCAAAAAAAAACAAAAACAGGAAGATTTGAGCTGGAGTAACTACCCTTAAACTGTCAGGAGGCAGAGCCTATGCTTCAGGGTTTTGAGCTTGTTCCCACACAAGGATTGTTCTGGTTTGATGCAGATGTGGTTTACATCAGGGTGTAGAGTTGTGTAGGCCTAAAATTCCTTCCCAGGAGTGAAAGATCTATACTTCTTTTAAGGTTCTAATGACAAATCAAGTTGTGATGCCACCAAACTGTACTCTGGGAACCAATGAGTTTATTAGACTTTCTTAAAGAAGAAAGGTGAGGGGTTATTTATAGAGGTATTGGTGCTCCTCACCCCATCAGGTTATGCCTGGAAAGCTTTGACCTAGCAGGGATGATGGCTTCACAGGTAAAGCCCCTCTCCCTTAGTCTTTCCCATCCTAATACTTTAGCCCCTCCTGGAAGAGAGCATATGCAGTTAGGGCAGAATTGCACAACCAGTGATAGGAAGTAGCTGGATACTTAGGTGGGGTCTCTGACCTTGAGGGGATATAAACAGTCCAGTCCAGCTGGGAAAATTTGCAAGTGGGCATAGTTGAACACCCCAGTATGGTGGTTGCTTGGCTCAGAGGGTAATAGGTACAACATCCTGGATCTCAGATTCCAGACTCCATGTTGACTGAAGTGGGTTCCCTCACTTGGTGAGCAGGTTGCTCTGGGTGAGGTCTGGGTGGTTTGGCCACTGTTCTCACAGGCTTCTCTCCCCTAGTCACACCGATGATGGAGCTGAAGCCGAATGCTGGCAGTGACCGCGCCTGGGTCTGGAATACCCACGCCGACTTTGCTGACGAGTGCCCCAAGCCTGAGCTGCTCGCCATCCGCTTCCTAAATGCTGAGAGTAAGCAGAACTTGCCCAACTGGGTCGCCTGCTGGGCAGCTGATGTTAGCCCAGAGCATGCAGAGCCTCTGAAATTCTAGGGGTTCTGTATAAACAGTTGTTGCATCCAGTTGACTCCCATCAGGTGTGTGGAACCAGAGACACACCCTAGAGTTTCCTCCTGCTGCTGCTTCTGCTTGGTTTCTGGTTCCTCAAGACTGGGACACTGGTGTCCCCTACGGACGCTTAGGCACCTGTACCAGCAAAGACTGCAGAGATCTGCAAGCCCTGGCTGATCTCTCTTCCATGGGGGAATCTTTCTAGTCTGAATTGCTACAAAGCTGTGCCCTGGGGATCATGGAGAGTCAGCAGGTACCATGGCAAATGCCCTAGTGGCTGGTGCTCTTGTGAAAGTGAGCCTTGCCCTTGGTTGGGAGTATGTGTATCTGGTAGTCCTTCCAACGTGAGTAGATCCTATAGTAAGAAGAGCTTTGGCCCTTGGTTGTCTGATTGTGATAGACAGCTAGCTGAGCAGAGTCAGTGGCCTCAGGAGGGACTCACTACAGGTATTAAATAGTCAGAAATTGCCATTGGGGCTGGGCGTGGTAACGCATGCCTTTAATCCCAGCATTTAGGCAGAGGTAGGTGGATCTCTTGAGTTCCAGGACAGCCAGGGATATGGAGCAGGATTCCGTCTAGAAAAACGCCATTGAGGACCATGAGTTGGCTCTTCAGAATTTTAGGGTCTTGCCAGTCTACTTTGAGAACTTTCAGACATAGTCCCTTTTCTTTTTACAGATGCACAAAAGTTCAAAACAAAGTTTGAAGAATGCAGGAAAGAAATTGAAGAGAGAGAAAAGAAAGGTGATGTGGTGCCCTGGGGCTGATGAAGGGTTGTGGAGCTGTTTTGCAGATTCACTCTGCACCTGGCTGCAGCTCCAGTCTGGTGCTTTTTCCATCTGCCAAAGAAACAATCCGGGGAGCTGTGGCTGCCTCTACCTACCTATCAAAGGCAATGCAGCTACCTGGGGACACGGTCTGATGCCTTGCGTCAGCTTATGGTCAGTTTCAAGTACAGAGCTGAGTCACAGCTCTTTGGAACCCACCAGGAGTGAAAGGGCTTTTAAGATATATTCCTTGTTTTCTCAACAAATTCTGTTTTCTGTTCCTCTGGGGCAGATGGGGCCTGGGTTAGTAAGTGACCACACATTACCAGCAGCTTGCTGGGCCCTCTTGGGCCCATCTGGGAAGAGTGGTGGGTGATGCTTGGGAAACAGGTCAAGCCTGAACTAGGTGAGTGCCAAGATCAGTACAGTCTCACAGCCAGACTTGTCTGTTGTCTTACTGCGTTTGCCTGTTTTTGCAGGACCAGGCAAAAATGATAATGCCGAGAAGGTGGCTGAGAAGCTGGAAGCCCTTTCTGTGAAGGAGGCCAGAGACGAGGCTGAAGAGAAGTCTGAAGAGAAGCAATGAGTCATTCTTTTCCCTTCCTTTTCTTTTTAAAAATTTGCCCTACCCTGTAAGGTTTGTTTTTATTCTGTTTTGTTTTTACAAGGGACTTTATAAAGAACTGAATTCCAACATTCAGGTTGTTTTTTTTTTTTTTTTAACTTTTTTTCCTCCAAGTTTTGACACCATTGAACATGACTTCAGAAATCCATTCCCCAGTCATGAAAATGTACTGTGCTAACTTTCTTTTCCATAGTGGAAACACTTATTTATAGTCATCAAAAATAGTGAATAAAAAATGCCTTTGAAAACCTGGACCAGCTGACAAGGCTATGTGAGGGGTGGGGAAGGTGTCTGTGCCTGGAGCCCCCCATGGCCACCTGTGTACCAGCCTGGTTTTCTCCTAGGAGAATCATTTTGTCAAAGTAGTGTGTCCCTGCTGTGGTTCTTAGAGACCATTGGACACTAGGGCATCGGCTGGTGCTGGAGGCCACTGGTGTGTGAGACTGCAATTGGCATTCAGGGCCAAGGTGGGCTGCTTCGTTGCTACTGGAATTATTGCTTTGTGCTGTTGTATAGGGTGTGTGTTTGTGTATGTGTGCGTGCGTGTGTGTTTGACGGATGTGTGAAGGAAGACTATTAAGTGCTTTCACCTTGGTGAAGAGAAGTGGTAGGTAGCTAAACATCTGCCTATAGGAAAAACTGGTTTTGGTTGGCTCTGGTTAACAGCAGCTCTCAGCTCAGTGGAGGAAAAGGCCACCATGGAGGGGCATATTCATTCTTGTACTGTTCCATAGTGTAGCTGTGTCTAGCCCTGCAACTCTCCTGTTGGAAGCCATTAGATGCCACAACACATCTCCAAATAGCGAGTTTGGACCTTGAATTCTAACCTCAGCACTGTTAGGTTTAGGGACTACTTAAATAAAACCTGCCTTATGTGGGGTTAGAGAAATGGCTTATCAGTTATGAACACTTGCTCTTGTAGAGGATTTGAGTTCAGCTTGAAGCTCACAATTAACTGACTCTCCAGAGAATTAGACATACTCTTTTCTTGCTAGACAAATCAAATGATACGCACATATACGCAGGCAAAAGGAAGACCTGATCTGACATATTGTGGGCCTCAGGAGCTTCAGGAGCCCCACCTTTCACAGGGTAGGAGCCTTGGCGAGGTCTGATTGCATTAACAGTATCTGGTCTCTTACTCTGTAGCAGACTGCCAATAATACCTGCCAGGGGTGGTTTAGAGTCTAGATATTTATTTGTTGATGTTTGTCTCACTAAACTGACCATTATGTCCGACCTTGTCCTTTGCAGGGTGTGCTTACAAATGCCTGCCTGCCTTCCTGTCTTTCTCCTCTCCCTCCCCTTTCCTCCCTGTCTCTTTCTCCCTCCCTCCCTTATTTTGTTTTGTTGAGACTTGGTTCCTCTGTGTAGCCCTGGCTGTACTTGAACTTTCTCTGTAGATCAAGCAGGCCTCGAACTCAAAAGATCTGCCTGCTGGGATTAGAAGTGTGTGCCGCTGAAGCCCAGCTTCAAACCTTGAACATTTTTAAGCTAGTAATCAAAGTATTCATTGTGACATTTCCATGTAGACAGACATACTGTACTTTACTATATTCATACCTCCCCTCCTTGCCCACACCTGCAAAAATACCTTTTCATTCCCCAAGCTGGTCTTTAAAAGCCAACTAAAGGCTGTCTTTTGGTTTTTCTCCATCCCAAGCAGAGATATGTATATGCGGTGGGGCCTGGTGTAGTAGAACTGAGACATTGGCCACAGGTGGCCTTCAGTGTACTTCATGGAAGGACTGTCCATGGGCTTGATTTTCCTCAAGGGAAGCCCTAGACTGAGGATTCAGGCTCACTTTTCAGCGTAGTGCACAGTAACCTTACCTTGAATAGTAAATGAACCTTTTGAGTGGGGTAAATGCCCTTATGGAGATGTTTTCTATTTAAAAAAAAGGACTTCCTGAGTGGAAAGTTTCTTCCTATGACTGGTGTTTGGCATGTCTCCCATGTCTGGCAGGAGAGGAGGGCGGCTACGATGGCTCCCATTCCTGGCATAAATTCTGTCAGACCCAGGAGGGCTCCTATTCTGCAAACAGAAGGGCCCTCCAAACTGGCTAGGGGACACTGCTGTCTTGTGCTCAGGTTGTATTCTGATGTACATTCAAGAAAGTGGCCTGTTGACACTGTAGACAGTGTAGCTAAAAGGAAGACTTATTGCTTCAAGTCTTGAGTGCCCTGTTGACAAAAGATTGGAGAATGTCAACAGGTTACTGAAGCTACCTAGCCTGGCAGAGGCTGTGCCAAGTGGGATGGAGTCTTAACAGGTTTTAGGGCTATAATACAGAGATATAACACCCTCTTATCCATGGGGGGCATTCCAAGACCCCCCCAGTAGATGCTGTAAACTTAAGGGGGTGCCAAGCCTTGTTCGTTACAGTGCATACACACCTGTGCTAAGTTTAGAAGTTAGGTAGACATAGTGGAAGATTCACAGTAACGAAGGCAGATACACTGCAATAGAATCGGGGATATAGTCTAAATATCTTACTGTAGGCCTTAGCAACCTCTTAAGTTTGCTTCATAGGGTCTCTGGCATCACTACTGTTGCACTTCGCGGATATTGAGATGCAAGAAAGCTACAAAGTATCAAGTGAGTAAGCTGAGGGATTTATATCCAAGGCTGGTAAGAGCAGAATAGTATAGTTATCAGATTGGTTAGTGTGAGATGGTCTTATGTAGCCCAGGCTGACCCTGAACTGGCTGTGCAGCTGAGGATAACTTTGAATTTAAGATCCTTCTAAATGCTGGGTTTTGGGCATATACATGTCCTGTGGTGCCGGGCTTTAAATAGGCCAGCATTCTACCAAGATACATCCTGACCATTTTTAGCTTGGCTAGCCTAGAATTCACTATGTAGACCAGGCTGGCCTCAAACTTAAGATCCACTTACCTCTGCCTCCCCAGTGCTGGGACTAAAGACATGGACCACCACATGCAGCTTTTTAGTTTTTGAGATGAGTTTCACTGTGTAGCCAAGGCTAGCCAGACTTAAGCAGTCTACCTGCCTCGCTCTACCAAGAGCTGGCATTACATGAGTCATATGGCATTACATAGTCACCTGGCTAATGGAACACAAATCTGAATTATTTATGGAATTTCCCATTTAATAATTTTGGACTGTGGATAGCTCAAAGTATGGGAAGTCAGAGTGCCATCGTGGTGAGTGCTGTTTTCTATCTCCATCTTAGTCCCTCCGCTGGGCTGGCTGCTATGGTAAAGGAAGTCTGCCTGGGATGTGGTGCCCAAGCTCCTTGCTGCCTTGCCAGCCCTATTCAGGAAGAAAGGGACCATATCACACTGGGCTCTGGCCTCAGCAGCTAGATCTGCCCCACCTAAGACTTCCCTGGAGTCTTTTCCATAACCATTGTTTGCTGTTTTACTACAAGGCTGTGGCAGTAGTGTGGCTGTCTTGGTACCCTACATACAACATGGAACTCTGCAGTGGGGGAGCTGTGAGTGGTGGAGCCTCCTGAGGCTCATAGAGCTTTCTATGTTATGGGCTGTAGGACAAGTCCAGGCTACAAGTTGGGGGGATTTAACTGAATTGTGTGCCTAGTGCAGAGGGCCAGCTGGATACTACCTGAGAGCGGAAAGGAGTTTGTATGCACTCTGCTCTCCACTGTGAGGTCACATCACTGCTTATCTTACCAACTCTGGAAGAACTCTTGGTAACCCTGAGCTGCGGCTTCTGGCATGGAATGACCGACAGAACAGAAATCTGAGAGAAAATCCATCACTGTTGATGCTGTTGAAAAGTTGTTTCTACATTAAGGCACTCACCCCTGAGCTGTGGGCCATCTAAGGAGCCCCAGGCCTACAAGCAGTGTTGTAGGGAGGAGGAGGTGTAGGGGGACTTCAGGTTTTGGCTGTACAGGAGATAGCTGCAGACAAGGGAAGAAGCCCCCAGTATCTCTAGGAAGGGGTGGAAGCTCGGGACTGGGTGTGACCCTGTGGAATCGCCAGCTAGCATACTGCCCAGGCCCTGAATAGGCTTCAGAGTAGATGTTGCGGCCTTGTGGAGTGGCCAAGGCAAGCAGTGGAGTTTGACCACGTTCTTACTCAAAACACTAAGGCTGATCTGCCAGGGGAAGCCAATGCAGATGCCTATCCTGCAGCATCCTTCGAGGGCCGGTCCACCTTAAGCATCTGCGTCCTGGCTCGGGCAGGTGGGCTTCCCCCCCCCCCCAGCGGGTGGTGAGCATGCGCAGCCTTTCTAGTCAAAGCCAGAGCTGGGTACAGGCACTTTCCCTAGGACACCAGCTTCCAAAGGTGTTTCTCCAAAGGTGTCTCTTAACATGCCTCAATCAAACCTGCGGCCTGAGCCAGGACGCAGAGGAACTCGGCGACTTAACTCTTAGTGTGTGGAGGGCTGCGAGTAGGGTAAGGTTTGGACAATATGCCCCTACTTTATCATAGCTATCTCCCTCACACCTCAGTGACTGGAAGGGGACCTTCAGCCTGTCCCGGGACTGTGTTTGGGGACCATGTAGGCCCAAGAGAGCTCTCGGGTTAGGACATGCGGCAGTAAGGATGAAAAAAGGGGGGGAGAGAGAAAGAGACAGGAAGGAAGGAAGGAAGGAAGGAAGGAAGGAAGGAAGGAAGGAAGGAAGGAAGGAAGGAAGGAAGGAAAGAAAGAAAGAAAGAAGGAAAGAAGGAAAGAGAAGAGAAAAAGAAAAAGGAACATGCTTCCCGTAGTCCTGCCGGTCCAGATGGTCGCTGCGCGTGCGTGGCGCGTCGGGCTACCCCGCAAAAGAGGAGTTGGCCACCCGGCGCTCCGCCCTCGGCCCGCCCCCGCCGCGGCCCTGCCGCCGGGTCCACCTTAAGGGGCGCGCTGACATCAGCGCGCCGCCGCCGCCCGTGGGGTGGGATTTCCTCCACTGCCACTGCCGCTGCCGCGGATCCTGCGCCGAGTCCAGCCCGCGCGCCCGACCCCGGCCCGACCCGGCCGGCCCCGCCCGCCCGGCCCGGGGAGGGATGCGGCGGCGCGGCGCCCAGGATGCCCCGAAGCCCCGGGACGCGCCTCAAACCCGCCAAGTACATCCCGGTGGCCACGGCCGCCGCGCTGTTGGTTGGCTCCAGCACCCTCTTCTTCGTATTCACGTGAGTCGGCGCCGGGTCCAGAGCCTGGTAGCAGCGGGGGACAGGGAGGCCGAGTAGGCGCACGTGCCCCACGGGGGCGGCGGTGGACTGGGCGGATCTGTAGGTTGCGGTGAGGGGCGGCGTCCGGGGAACGCAGACAGGTGAATGCCTGCCTCTGAGCGTTCTCGTAGGCCTGGGTGTGGTTGCAGCCCTTCATTCCCTCGGGGCTTTGGGCGGGGAGGACGCGTGTCACCTACAGACACCAACCTTCCTGGCGGGGGCCGGGGGCCAGGGAGTAGGAGCTATGAGCCCCACGTCGCAGCCAGCATGTAAAACCAACTTATTTCTGTAATTCTCGCGTAGGTGTGGCCTGCCCCCCAGCCATGGCTGGCTACTCCAGCTTGCCCAGGGCCCTCTACCCTCCCTGAACACAACACTGAAAGGCTCCACAACTTACACTTCTAGGCCTGGGGGACAAAAAGACCTCAGAGGCTAGGCCATCAGTCGTGGGGAGGGAGCACTCTTGCCAGCCTGGCACTCAGCAGCTCTAGCCTCAATTTCTTGACGTGGGCTAGCTCATAGGTCAGTGGTCAGTGTTGAGAATTTCTGACCACTCGTTTCTTTCTACAATTTCAAAGCCTTAACACAACTCAGGTGACCAAAAGGATGACTATTTGTTTCCAGGTAGGACAGTCCCAGATGTAAGTGAGCTTGAGCCACTCTTTCCACTTTGTAGAATCATATAGCAGCCTTTGTAGGAGTCTGAATTCAGTGCCTGTCGTGGGAGGAGAGTCCTTACCTGGAGGCTGGGGTTGGGTGGGTGCCACCGGCTGCAAAGAGCAAGTTTAAAAAAGGCCTGTGTGGACGGGCTTATTTCTGGCTCCAGAGAGAGCCTGTGTGTTCTTGTCACTCAGATGTTGTGGACTATGGGATAAGGAAGGGCTTGGGGAGCTAAGACTTGGGGATGCATCTTGGAAAATTCAGTCTTCCAGAGGTTTCAAGTGGGGTTCTGTTTGAGTGCGCTGAGGGTGTCTCAGGAACAGATTGTTGTCTTTTAACATAACTCTAAAATTAAAAGACATGCAATATGGGGATAAAAGTTTTAAGAGAAGTTAAAGTCCTCTCCCCCTGCTTTTCTCTCAGAGAACTTAAGTAGTTTCAAAGGGTCCTTCTGTGGTGGTTCCTGGACTTGACGCAGCCTCAAGCTTTGGACTCTAAGGTTGCTACCGTTTTCCTGGCCAGTGCTTCCTCTGTGTTCTTGAAGCTAGAGTCCTGGGGCTGTGCATGTTGGTGCTTCTGAGCCTTGGGCTCCCTTTGAGGGACAGCCACACTGACTGGTACTGGCTCTGCAGTTGCCATGACTTGGGCCCTGTTCCGTCTGTGTGCCACTTCATCTGCCCCTTGGGTGAGTCCCTGAAATGTGGGTGTGGCTGACCTGACTGCCCCACTCAGGTGGCTCTGTTCTCAGAAGAGGCTCCGATGGACAGCTGTGCTGATTTGGGCTATGCCAGGGTCCAGGCAGGTCTGGTGGCCAGCCTGGACAGCCTGGAGTAGGTGTCGTTTTCAAGATAGGATCCCTATCCTCTCAAGGCCCCCACCCCTTGCCGTTTCAGGCCCAGCCCACTGATACCTCAGTCCACTGTCAGGGCCTGTGTCAGGTCCTGACACTTGACCGGGTGTGTGTGTGTGTGTGTGTGTGATCCTTATATCTCCTCTCTGCGAATCTGGACTGCTTCTCTCAAGGTGCAGTTTATTTACATGCCAAGGAGAATTGGATCATTCAAGAAGGGAACCTAAGAACTGAAGGAGCAGGGACTCCTCCCAGCTCACCAAGAGGGTAGTAGGCCCAGCAGACATTCAGGCTAGGCTGAGGGTAGGCAGGATGTAGGATTTGAGATGAACTCCCTGGAGGTAGGGTGGGAGAGTGAGCCCCTTTCCCAGGAACCCTCTTGGGCTTCTGCTGGTGTGTGTCTCTCTCTGTGGTACAGTGCCAAGCTGGGTTTGGTGCTCGGATGGGTCTAAAAGCTTCCTCCAGGCCAGGCTACCCCTGAAATCCACTTTTCAAAAGGACATGGATAATGCATGCAGACTGGGGATTGCTGCCTGCTGGCCGACCCTAGAGCTGTGTTAAGCCATTTGGGCCCCTAGGGTGCTAGAGCTGCTTCAGGTGGGCCTGCGCTCTCTGCGTGGTTAGAAGCCCAGTCTGGGGCAGTAAGGAGTCTGGTTCTGACCCCTGGTAACCTTGGGGACCTGGGTAGAAGGCAGTGACTAGAGCATCATGGGAGGGAGACTAGGTTTAAAACTCTGTGCATTCTCCTGCTACGGTGTCCTGCTTGTGACAAATTACTGCTCTTCTGAGCCTGTTATTCCTTCTGTCCAAATGTCTAGGGATTGGACAGGTGGGTGCAGCTGTGTAGTACTCCACAGTGCCTTGGATGTCCAGAGTGGGTGGCTGGCCCCACAGGCCAGTAATGTTAGTGGTAATGAAGAATTTGATTAAAATAAAATGTCTAAGTAAAAACTTTCCATTCCAGATTTGGCTTTGGCAGTTATTCTGTTCCTGAAGTCACCCTCTTACTGGGTGGTGTCTCGATGCTGGCCTGTGTGGGGCTCCAGACCTCCACCTGGGTGGGGCACATGGTGATGGCTGTGTTGTTGCTCAGGATGCTTCTTAAGACCTTGGGTGCCAAGGTCTTCTAGCTCAGAACCCCAGAACTCGGAACACATGTATGCGCGCATACACACCCAGTCCTTAGCAGGGCTTGAGCCAACAGGAAAGAGTCCTTAGGAATGTAGCAGGTGGAACCTTCTTGCTCATTGAAGGCCAGATGCCTGCAGAGTCTGTCTGGCCAGCTGGAGGCAGTGGGGGGAGGGGGGCTGGCCAGGTGTGTCTCGTAGGCCCAGGCTGCAGGGGATGGACTCTACAGGCAGGCACTAAAACTAAGTAGAGGACTAAGCGCACAAGTACCTAGTACTCCTGACTGCAACATCCCTTGGGAAGGCTGGCGTATCCTTGAATGTCCTGTGTCTGTGTGTCCTCACCCTTTCGGCTTCAGTGGTCCTTGTGTGTGCTCATTTGCCCTGTGCTTGGGGGTGGTGGGAAGCACACAGAGCGAGAGAGCTTGCCTGAGTCCCATGGTAGTAGGCAGCTGACCTGGGTTAGACAAACCTGAGAGGAGGGTACCACATGGGTGTCTTCACAAGTGCCCACATTCACATGTCTCTGGGCATGAGCAAATGTGCAGGTATGTCTATATGCTGTGTGTGCCCACAGTGTCTACACCTGCATGTGCCTGTGTCTGCAGCTGTTCGTTGTTCACACATGTGGAATGGCTTTAAGTGTGGACCTTATCCAGACTCTGGTGGGGAGGCCAGAAGGCATCCAGCAGCACCTAGAGAGGACAGATGCTTGGTCCTGCACTCAGGTCAAGCTTTAGGGGCTTAGAGACAAGGACAGTTGAACTCCAGCTCAAAGTGCATCAGGCCCTCTGACACATAGCACACAAACACGTGCGCACACACAGATACACACACACATACACACACACACATCCTGCTGTATGTTTATGAAGCTGGTGCTTGCTCATGTCGTACAGAGGTTACCCAGCACCTCAATACCGTTGAGGTGCCCCACCTGTGCAAACTGCCAAACATGGCTCAGCACTGCCCCCTTGCTCCTCAGACATCTCGCTCAGGGCAGCTGTCTGACCCATGTGGTCTGCTAAGGAGCTAGAGAGGCAATACAGAAATACAGGCTGCCCTGCTGGGGAACCTGGGAGCTAGGCCATTTCTGCTTCATAGGCAGTGTACCTCCGAGGCTAGCCCAAGTGAAAACTAGGAGACACCCTGGCCCGAATGCCTGAGGTCTCCACTTCGTGTCAAGGAAAACCAAGGATGTGGCACTTCATGTAGGATACGGTCTTGTAAGGACTGAACCCAAGTCTACCCAAGCTTGGTCTGCCCACATACACCCCTACCTGCTCTCTCCGCACCTGAGTCTCCCCTTTACAGCATCCCTGTGACCCCTCACTTCTGCAGGTGGCACTAGGGTTTGACATTACGCTTTTGACTTTGTAGCATGGGGACTGAATTTTCACTTTGTACCAGTATGGAACTACCCCTCTCATTGGACACCACAGGGAGCTGGTGTGTCCTACCCAAGTCAGGCTGGCTGGAGGGCACCCCATCCCTAGAATACTTGACTGCTTCCCTCAGAGGTGTCTCTCCCCTATCTACTGAGCTCTTCACTGCTGGGCCATGAATCTCATTGTAGGGTGCCACTGTAGCTTTGCTGAATGGCATGGATTGGCGGTCAGACATGTTTTCTGTGTCATTTATGTCAGAGATGAGGAATGTAGAGTGAACGCTCCAGGCCGGCAGCTTGGGTGCAATCTCCTGCTGGACCCTCACGGCTGTGGCCTTTGTTGTCATGCTGTATGTCCGTGCTGGCCGTGGAAAGAGGATGGGGTATCATGGCTGGTGGCCCCATAGAGGGTGCTGCCGTGGGAAGCAGGAGCTTTAAATAGCCTCTTGCTTTCCACTAAAAATAGTTCTGCTGCCATGGAGGTGGTTGCTGGGGCGGCGGGCCTGGCTTCTGGCCAAGGCAGGCGTGGGCGCACAGCGTGGACTGTGCACTCGGGTGGCGGGTAGCTGCAGGCGGCCACCATCCACTCCATCTTGTGGTCAGGGCAACTGTGAGGGAAACCCCTCTGGCCTGGCTCCACAAAGGACCAAACACAGGCAGGAAATTAAACCCCTGTGTGTACCCCACCACTTGTCTCAGCAGCCAGTGACACAGAAGGAAACACTGTTTCCTGAAGCCAGAGGAGCTTCTTGAACAAGCGGGTGGACTTTAGTAGCTACTCCAGGGTCAGGACTGAGGGTTCAAGGCCTGGCATGTCTCTGTGGAGGGGATTCTGGTAAGGACCTGTGAGGGCTGAGGCAGATGTGCAAAGCCCTTATTATGAAGCTACAGAGATACATCTTCTGGAAGGCTTCTTGGAAAATGGGGTCAGAGGGGAAGCCTTGGCTCCAGGCTGTTGGATAGTAAGAGCAGAGTGTGTGTAAGGGTAGAGTGTGTGCAAGGGTAGAGTGTGCTTTCCCAGTGTTCTAGGTTTCCTGTGCTACCACCTGGCAAACAAGGTAACAAACCCAAAAGAAGGGTCTGCCAGGACTACAGCTAGGGCGCCAGAACACAGGAGGACATCCCCATCACTGGCTGAAGCAGGGCTGTGACTGCCATAACTCAGCGAGTACCCTGCTAAAGAGTCCATATCGGCACAGCTCTGGCATGGCCTGACTCGAGCTGCTGGGTAGCTCACTGCCTCAGGAGTATGGTAGCTCTGTGGCCATCCCAGTCCTGTGCCCTAGGCTGATGGGCCTCTCCAAGTAATTTCCTCAGCTGTGCATGGTGTTGCAGACAGTGGCCCTGGGGTTGCCAGGGTTGGAGCTGATGCACTGAGCTTACACTGAGCATGATGGACACAGCCAAGGAGTTGTGATGGCTAAGATCTGCTGTGTGCCTGCCCGGAGGTGGCCTGCTGGGCCCAGATGCATACATATAGCTGTGTCTCAACGTTCTGACCTCCTCCATAGCCCCAGCTCTCTGCCCGTTATCCATCGCAGGTGCCCATGGTTGACAAGAGCTGTGTCCCCAGCTATTCCTGTCTACAATGGCATCCTCTTCCTCTTTGTCCTGGCCAACTTCAGTATGGCTACCTTCATGGACCCTGGAGTCTTCCCCCGAGGTAGGTCCCTGTTTGGGGCAGCTTATCTGCTTGTCACTGGAGTGTAAGTGGCTGATTTGGGGCTCTCAGTAGGTGGGCTGGGCAGAGATTAGAGAGGTCCTCTCCTGCTAGGAAACTCACCTTCCTGTACTCTTGCCACCCTCCTGGGCTCCTGATGTCCAGCGGACGAGGATGAGGACAAGGAGGATGACTTCCGGGCCCCACTGTACAAGAATGTGGACGTGCGGGGCATCCAGGTCCGCATGAAGTGGTGTGCGACATGCCACTTCTACCGTCCACCACGCTGCTCACACTGCAGCGTCTGTGACAACTGTGTGGAGGTGACCACCCCTGTCCCGTCCCCACCAGTCCCTGTGCCCAGCTCCTACCTCCCCATGCGTTCTGACACACTGCCCCTGCCAGGACTTTGACCACCACTGCCCCTGGGTCAACAACTGCATTGGACGCCGCAACTACCGTTACTTCTTCCTGTTCCTGCTGTCACTCAGCGCGCACATGGTAGGGGTGGTGGCCTTCGGCCTGCTGTACGTGCTCAATCACTCAGAGGGGCTGGGAGCTGCCCACACCACCATCACGTATCCTTATCCTCACATGGTCCCCCTCGGCAGCATCCTGGGGGTGGGTGTCAGTGGATACGTGAGTCTTCCAGAAGAGTTGCTGTGCTTAGACAAGAGGGGCCCATAAGAACTGTCACTGCAATGGGGGAGGGGGTCTTCATGTTCTTGCCTCAGCTGTTGGCCTTAACAGGCCAGCATGGCTGTCATGTGTGTGGCTGGCCTTTTCTTCATTCCTGTCATCGGCCTCACTGGCTTCCACGTGGTACTGGTCACGCGGGGGCGCACCACCAATGAGCAGGTGCAGAACCTGTGGGCTGGGCCTCAGGACCCCTCGTGTGAGGTTGCTCAGGCAGCTGCGGGAGGAGGGGCTCAGGGTGTGGGGCCGTGGCTGCCCATCCCGTTGCACACTCACAACCCATGGACACTGCAGCCACCAACAACTCAAGGCCTGGGAATGCTATAGCTTCCTGCAAGGGATAACCTGGGTGTAGGGCACTGTTGGGCCCATTTTGCCCACATTGATTGCTTCCCATGAGGACCACTTCTGAGGACCCCACCTACCTTTGCCTGTCTCCCTGCCTGTCTTGGGTGGTCAGGCTGGCTGAGGGGACCCATGTCCACAGGTGACTGGGAAGTTCCGCGGGGGTGTGAATCCCTTCACCCGAGGCTGCTATGGGAACGTGGAACACGTGTTATGCAGTCCCCTGGCACCCCGGTGAGGCCCGGCCTGGGCAGGGGGACAAAAGGCCTGTTCTGGGTGTGGGGTGGGCAGCCTCGGACCCTCAGCCTGGTTCCTTTCTGCTCTGGCTAGGTGGGGCTGGCCCTGCCCTTGTTTGTTCTTGCCTGTTTGTCTGGCCACTGACCTCTACCCTGGCACAGATATGTGGTGGAACCCCCCAGGATGCCGCTCTCAGTGAGCCTAAAGCCACCCTTCCTGAGGCCTGAGCTCCTGGACCGAGCTGTGCCCCTCAAGGTCAAACTTAGCGACAATGGGCTGAAAGCTGGCCGCAGCAAGGTGGGGGTCTGGACTGGAACAGTAAGGGTGTGTGAGTGGGACTGTGGGGTGTAGGGTGGGGACAGGAAGAAGAGGTAGAGAGACTGGGCAAGCTTTATGCATGTGTCCAAAGCCACAGGAAGACAGGCATTAGTGGCACATGTCTAATCCCAGCACTTGGGAGGCAGAGGCAGGTGGATATATGAGTTCGAGGCTAGCCTGGTCTACAGAGTGAGTTCCAGAACAGCCAGGGCTACACAGAGAAACCCTGTCTCAAGACTTCACCTACCACTGCTCTCTCTTCCTTAGTCCAAAGGCAGTCTAGACCAGCTGGATGAGAAACCTCTGGACTTGGGACCTCCACTGCCTCCCAAAATAGAAGCTGGCACCTTTGGAAGAGATCTGAAGACACCTAGACCTGGCAGTGCTGGTGAGGTGGAGGGCAGCTAAGGAAAGGGACATGGGCTGGCTTTTGTGTCACTCCATGACTGTGATCCCTCTTCTCAGAGAGTGCCCTATCAGTACAGAGGACCAGTCCCCCAACACCTGCCATGTATAAGTTCCGGCCAGCCTTCTCCACTGGTCCCAAGACACCCTTTTGTGGACCTAGTGAGCAGGTAAGCTAGGCTCTGCCTCTGGCAAGATCCTATCCCTGGGAGGGATCTGCCCCCTGGAAAAGGTCTGTCCCTGGGGAGAGCCGTGTTTGGTCATGGTGTCCTGTTCCCATGCTTGTGCTTCTGACAAGGCCACACTTGTCACAGAGTTGTCATGTGCATGCTGGCAGGACTGCATCCTCTGGCCTTGTTGAGCTGGGGTCCCTTGGAGGGGAGCAGATGAGACCATCTTGGCCTGGCTTCTCTACTGGCATTGCTCACAGACCAGGAGGGGCAGCCTCCCCATCTAGCAGTTAGGATGTCTGGAATTCCATTAGTCATTCTGTAAGGCCCACAGGAGCCCTTAGAAGAATTGGAGGTTTGTTTGAGACAGCACATTTATTTTCCTGAGTTAAGTACTTCTTTGTCTATCACTGTGGAACAGTCAGCAACATGGAGCCACCTGTGGTCTGATCCAGAACCCCAAGTGTTCCCCTAGCTGCTGTCCTCCTAGAGGTTCTACACATCTAGACCAGCTCTCTCCTGGAGGCTTCCTTACTATCTAGGCCATCGAGTGAGAGTGAGCCTGGGCACCTACAGACAAGGCTCCATCCTGGTGGCAGTGTGGTATCCCCGCTGCCTAGCAGGGGAGCTATGTAGATGAGAAGGGTGGGCTTTGGACACCCTGTGCCACCGCCTTCCTGTGACTGACTTTACCCCACAAAGGATTTCATAAGGCTGCTTGAGTACACCAGGGCAAGTTATTCTTACAGGCTTTGGGATTTGAGGGGCCTGTGGCTCAAGTCTAGTCACAGAACCTAAAGAAGCCCTCTACCTGTGGCTGTGGCTGCGGCTGCACCTGCTCTGGGTTTGAGAAGCCCAAGACCATAGACCTTGTGTCTGGAGAAGCCTGCTCTGGCCTGGTCACCTTAGGGTCTGTGTGCCTATTAGTGATTGTGGGTAGAAGCAGGCCCCACACCAGCTTCCCTTTGGAGGTAAATTCTGGGATCACAGTGCCAACTCTTGTGTTCCAGCTTCCACCCATAGTAGGCGCGGGAGGGTTATATGAGGGACAGGGATGGGAATCTCCTGTTCTATAGATCAGATTGTCCTTGCTTCCATGGCTGCTGTATTGAACCACAGCCTCAGAGTTCTTGGTGCTACAGGGTCAGGTAAGAGGTTAAGTGTGTACAGTAGTAAGAAGACCCTGTCCTCCACAGGTCCCAGGTTCTGACTCCCTTACTCTGGCAGATGACAGCGCCCACAGTCTAGACTTTGTGTCCGAGCCCAGCCTGGATCTCCCAGACCACGGGCCTGGTGGTCTGCATCCTACCTACCCCCCCTCCCCACCCCTCAACGCCACTGAGGCCTTCTCAGGTGCCTTACGCTCCCTGAGTCTCAAGGCTGCCAGTCGGCGGGGTGGGGACCATATGACCTTACAGCCACTGCGCTCTGAAGGTGGGCCCCCTACGCCCCACCATGGTCCCTTTGCTCCTCATGCACTGCCCAACCGAAATGGCAGCCTGTCCTATGACAGCCTACTTAACCCTGGCTCACCCAGTGGCCATGCATGCTCCACACACCCCTCTGTTGGTATGGCCGGCTACCATTCACCCTACCTGCACCCTGGGCCATCAGATCCGCCACGGCCCCCACCCCGCAGCTTCAGCCCTGTGCTGGGTCCCCGGCCCAGGGAGCCCTCTCCTGTGCGCTATGACAACCTGTCTCGGACCATCATGGCCTCTATCCAAGAGCGCAAGGATAGAGAAGAGCGTGAGCGGCTGCTGCGTTCCCAGACTGACTCACTCTTTGGCGACTCTGGTGTCTATGACACACCCAGCTCCTACAGCCTGCAACAGGCCAGTGTGTTAACAGAAGGTCCCCGTGGCTCTGTGCTGCGCTATGGCTCCAGGGATGACCTCGTGGCCGGGCCTGGCTTTGGTGGTGCCCGCAATCCTGCCCTGCAGACATCATTGTCCTCACTGTCGAGCTCCATGAGTCGGGCACCTCGGACATCTTCCTCCTCCCTACAGGCTGACCAGGCCAACAACAACGCCCCAGGACCCCGACCTGGCAGTGGTTCACACAGGTCACCTGCCCGTCAGGGCCTGCCTTCCCCACCAGGCACCCCCCGATCGCCCTCCTACTCTGGCTCCAAGGCTGTCGCCTTTATCCACACGGACCTCCCGGACCGGCAGCCCTCACTGGCTATGCAGAGGTGGGTGCCCAGAAGTGGAGATAGGTTTCCCCATACAGGACTCCTCATGACCTGTTTCTCCCAGCTCATAATAGAGACCCATAGGTTGTCTGTAGGGACGGTACAAGGCCTTACCTTGCCTTCAAGGCCCCTAGTTACCCCTGGGTACAGTATGCATGTGGAAAGACATTTGCATGCTGAGCCAGCACAGACTTTGCTCAGAGCCCTCCTAGAGCTAGCTTTACTTGGGTGTGTGGACTCCTACCTTCCCAGGTAAGCTGTCCCTTCCCTGGTCTTGATAAATGCTCAGGGTGCTGAGACTGGGAGAGATTGCCTCACCACTACTCCTATGTACTGAGCATGCAGTCCCAGGTTAGCAGTGAGCCTCCATGCCTAAAAGTGGGGAAGGGCAGGGGGACCCAGGTGTGAGTGCTGGCTTCATTGTTTTGGTCTCAGGTGAGGCCTGGAAGGAGACTCTGTTTAGGCTGTGTGGCTACAAAGGCTCCATGAGTCCTCCCTCAGGGCAACAGTAGGACCTCTGGCCAGGCCAGGGGATGGGAGTGGTGTCCCCGTTTTCCCAAGAAAGTAGTAAAAGGGCTGCATGTCCACTACTGGGCTTCCCAACTCCAGTCCCAGTTGGCAGGTACGGCCCAGCAGCTCTGGTTAGCTGCTCTTTGGGTATCTAACTGCAAGAGAGCAGTGTACCCATAGGGGTGACAGCGGTTCTGGAAATACCTGTCCTGTGACCGTGTGATCCTAAGGACAAGGACTGTGCAGGGTCCAGGACACAGGGCTTCAGTCCACATCTACACGTGTCCTGTCACCCACTGTCCTGTGTTCACTGTGTGTGCATGTGTGTGTATGTGCTTGTTTTGATGCAGGGATCACCCTCAGCTGAAGACCCCCCCAAGTAAGCTTAACGGGCAGTCCCCAGGCATGGCCCGTCTGGGGCCTGCTGCCAGCCCCATGGGGCCCAACGCCAGCCCTGCCCGGCACACGCTGGTTAAGAAGGTGTCCGGCGTGGGTGGGACTACGTACGAAATCTCGGTGTGAGAACTGACCACCACTCATCTGCTGTGATTCCACGGGGACCAGGACCCCCACAGTAGCTCCCCAACCCTATCAAGTTCTCTGCCCCAGGGAGGAGGCTACCCAAGCCTGCTGTGGACACGCCAACAGGAAAGAAAGCCTTGCCTCCACAGCTTGTGCTCCGGCCTCTGCCTGTTCATCTCCTTACCTAGCACTTACAGGGCAGATGCATCCAAGGCTGTGGGCTGTGACGGGGACCTGGACTGCCTCCTTCATCAGCCAAGCCCAGCCCTGCACCCTATTGCCCTCACTCCCTAAGGCCAGTCCCCTACAGTCCCGTGGGTCCACCCACTCCTGGCTGGATGGGTTGCTCAGCCCTTGTCTCCAGCTGCTCCTAATTCATGGCCTTTCACTGACAAAGCTGGCCGCTTGTTGCTTGGCAAGGCCTGTGCTTTGCAGGGAGCGTAACCCTGGCCTGCTCTGGGTTGGGATGGATGGATGAACAGATGGACAGATAATCCATCTGTAGCAGGGGTCCCAGCTCCCTCTGTTCCTGTCTTGCCTGGCTGGTGGGTTCCTGTCCCAGTGTCTGTATGCTGTGCTGCCGTGCCACGTCTGATGTGTTAGTGCTCGGCTGCCACTGTTCTTTCATCAAAGCCTTAACTTCTGCTTTATGCTCTTGTGGAAGGTGATGGGGGTGGAACAGACCAGAGCAGAGAGGGGGCCAGATGCTCCCCCAGGGGCCAGTGGGGCCTAGAGCCCCCTCCCTCTCTCTCAGGCCTTCCCTGCCAAACTGGAGAGTCCTCACCCCAAAGCGTACCGAGCACTGGCTTGTTTGGCCAGCTCAGCTGGAAAGCACATCAGGGAGGGGTCAGTTCTTCCCCTGGCGTCAGGGACCTGAGTAAGCACATGGCAGCGTCTGCTTGCATTGTGTCTGTTTTATGTTTTTATATTTACATCTATATATCTATAATTTTATTAAAAAAAAAGGAAAAATCATTTTGATCCTTTCCTTGGGCAAGGCTGTGGGTGCAGGGGAGGTTCTCAGGAAGGGGGTTGGCCAGCTGGTACAGGGTGGCACATTCCTCTTGGACGTTTCTGCTGACAGGCCAAGTCAGGCCTAGTTGGTAATGGACTTTTGTTGATGAGTTGCAAAGGTCTCTTACTCCCAGTCTGTGTCATGCTGGACAACAGGGTGTTTGGTGAAAGGCTAGGACCTCAGCTGCCTCCTGGGACTCTGAGGCACAAAAGGGCTTGGAGCAAGTACAATACAGTGGAGGCTGCACATGACGCCTGATTGAGAACCCTACTGAAACTGCTATACTCTAGAATGCCCTCTTCCCTGCCTTATGTCAAGGGAGGAATTAGGGAGTGTCAGAAAGCCAAGTTTTTTTTTTTTCTGAGCTGGGGCTCAGAGCAGGGTTGGAGAGGGCTACACTAGGCCCACCCAGAGTTTCAGGGAGGGGAGGTGTCCAAAGCCAAGGGGCCCCTTAGCTCTACCCCCTGCTGACTTCCACCTTTCTGCTTCTCTCTCATGGATATCGGCCAACAGGGGTCGCGTTGGCAGCTGTAGTCGTGGATGGGGGTGGCGTGGTCCGCCCAGGGGGACTCCTGGCCTGCACCTGTGCCACCTTGGCCATCCTCAGGATCACCCGCCGCTGCGGGCCCCCTGGAGCGTGGCTGCTGGGGCGGCCCCCCGTGGGACCATTTGTCGGCTACATTCTGCTGCATCCAGCCTTTTCCCCAGCCTCTCAGGTCCCTAACAGGACACGAGTAGGTGGCTCTAGGGCCATGGACAATCTTCTGGGGACCCAGAAGACCAGCCTGCTGTAGATCTTTGGAGTCGGTCGGGCTGGATGTAGCCTGGGGATCCCTGTCCCGTTCCTTGTCAACCAGCCACATCTTGACTGATCAGTCTGCCAGGGCCCAGGACCCTGTCTCCAGGTGACCTCAGGAAGTCCCCCCACCTGCTGCAGGGGTCCAGTGACCCAGTGGGGGTGGCCTCAGAGCTACTGGGAACCAGCATGACCTTCACCCCAACCTCCTTACCCCTTCCAAGCACTTTAAGCCACTTCCTCTAGGGAGCCCAGGCCTCTGTGGGTGGGGCTGGGGTGGGGGTCTCAGGTCACCGCAGGTTACTGCACTCCCCCACTCTACCCTAAGCCCCTGAACAGATGCCTTAAAGTCCTGGAGCTGCCAGACAACCTGGTGCACCATGAACCTGGTCCACCCGTCTTTGCCTCTTGCCTGCTCTGACCCTGCCTGGGTCTTCTGCATCCAAGGGTGATACCTCTGGGAATACCCAAGCCTGCCTGCCTGGATGCCCCTGGGAGGAGTCAGAACAGAACCCCTGCCAACGCCTCTTTTCACACAGGGGTCATGTCCTGGGGTCCAGTTCTGGGTGACAGTTCTGTGTCTCCCATCTGGGGACAGATCCACAAACTGTTTTCTGTTCTATAGGATTTCCCTCCCTCAACTTCCCTAATAAATTTTTTTGTGTTTACCTCTATGGCACTGCCCAGCTATGTGGGTACCCTGATTTTAGCCTTGGACAGTGCCAGGAGGCTGGGTTAGACAGGGACCATGAGGGGCCGAGAGTCCCTGCAGAATTGACAAGGTAGAAATGGGTCAGCAGATTCAGGGCTCTGATTTCCACAGTCCCTGGGAGAGTCTGGTCCAGAGCATTGAGGATCCTCCTAGATCCCCAGGTTACCTAGGGAAGACCACCCTGCCACACCCTCAAGCTTCAGGAGGCCTTGTGGAGGGATACACTTGGGAGCAGATAGAAGCCAACACTGGGGTCTGAGGCAGGGGGCCCCACCACCAAACCCCTACCACCAGAGTGATTCAAAAAGTTCTCAAACCTCTGGCCCACAAAGCCCCAGTTTCCATGGAAACAAGCTTACATGCAAAGTGTGTCATGACTGTATATCCAGCTGCAGGCCCAGCCCTCAGGACTAGCCCCTCCTCCACCCTTCTCTGCAGCTCCTGGTAGGGACTGTATGCAGTGGTGGTGTAGACAAGGATCAGTAAGGTCCCTGGGCCCCTGGGGCAGCACCAGCCACCTGGCTTTCTCCTTGCTGGGGCCACTGGGCTTCTGGTCTAGAAAGGCAGGAAGTCGTCCACCTCGAGGCGCAAGAAGGGACCCAGTAGGGCCCTGAGCTTCCAGACGGCGGCTCGGCTCAGCAGGGGTGGCACCAGCCCCTCGAAGGGTGTGGGGTCCACCACGTACACGTAGGCCGCTGTGCAGGCCAGCAGACCACCCAGCAGCAGCCTCAAGGCCAGCAGCCTGCAGGCAGTGGCAGTTAAGGGGTAGGGAACACCCATGGGGATGATCGTGGGGGACTGGGCTCTGACCCAAAAGTGACCTACCAGAGGTGGCCCTTTAGGCCCTCGGAACATCCCAGCTGTGGCCTGCCTTTCTGTCAGGGAGGGGGCTGGGTCAGAGCCTGTCCTCAGTACCTTGGGGGCCCTGGGGGAGGGCAGGTCCCTAGCCCTGAGATACCCACAGTAAATAGACTATTGTATGGTCAGCCCAGCTGTGCCTGTTCCCCTCCCTTTCCAGGGATAGTCTATTGCCACCACTGGGCTCAAGTCCTGAGTCCTGGTCCCTAAAGTCCATTTCTCAGAACCTCCCTAGCACTTCCCTGGTTGGGGACTCTGGAATCAGCAGGGATGGGGTGGGGACTTACCTGCATCATTTGCTGTTGCTTCCTGGCCTGTGTGCGGCAGTGAGCCCTCTCCCTGGAGGAAGGACACTGTCACAACCATGCAGCCCTTGCCCCCAACCTGGCACCACCCCTTCTGTAGGACTGAAGGTCAGAGGAGGGTCCACCCCATCCCAACCTGGCTTAGCCCGGGGTCCCTGCATCACCCCAGAATCTCCAGCTGAATGTCTTCCATCTGCTCTAAAACCCCCCGGATGTCTTTCTTGAGGTTCTAGGAGGCAGAGGAAGTGAAGCCAGTCCTCTGGCCCATCACTGTCATACCCACTGGCTCTCATGGCCATCATCCCTACCATGATCCTTTGACGACCTACCAGGAGCCCGGTGGCCTGATTGTTCAGAGCCATGTGTACCTCGGCCACACCGTCCCACACCTGAGGGCAGGGAATTGGGCCTGCATCATACCTAAGGCACAGGACATAGCACGGGCTCCCTCCCACCAAAGGCCAAGCAGGCACCTCAGTAATGGCCATCTTCTTCCTCTCAAAGGACAATCGGATCTGTTGCAGCTCACTCTGGGTGGGGAGGAGGAGTGTGGGCACAGGACCCTGCTCCCTGCTCCCCGGGCCAAGCCCCTCTCCCCAGGGCCCACCTGGGACTGCCGCACAAAGGACTCTTTCCCTGGGCAGAGCTCCTGCTGCCGCAACAGCTGCATAGGTGCCCTGTCTTCCAGGGGCTGGGTGGCTGACTCAGGGGACTGTGGGAAAAGCCCTGGGTCATGCCCAAGGCTGTGCATAGCTGGGGGTACTGCTGCATGGGTCCGGCACTGCGCACTCCCGCTTACCCAGGCCAGGGCTGTACAGCTTGAGTGCTCAGAACATAGAGGCAGGAACTGCTGCCCTGGCCCCAGGAGGGCCCCCAGCTGCTCCCGAAGGTCCTGGTTCTGCCTTTTCTGGGGGAGGGGGCAGAAAGATGGGGGCCACCTGTCCTGTCACTTGCCTGAGAAGGCAGGAAGCTGAAGCAGGTGGGCTGGGGCCAGGGCTTGGAAGAGCAGCCTAGTACCCATTGGCCTATGGAATGCTCTCACCAGACTGTGGTTCTCCTGTTCCAGCTGCAGAAAGGAATGTTCCGCAGACCCCAGTGTCCTGCCCTGAAGCTGTGTGGGAGCTGGTCTGGATGAAGCTGTGGCCCTTCCTCTGGGAGGTAGGGTTGGGCATGGGCAGGGCCTGGGTCCTGAGGTGGGGGATCCTGCCTGCCTAGGTAGCCCCTGCTCATGCCCTGGATGTAGGGGCCAGCCCCACTCTACCTCAGTCTCCCCTTCTTGTCTGGCCCCTGCTGGCTCTCGAGCTCTCTGTCGTGGGATCTCCCCTTCACTTGACAGAAACATCCCAGGCGCTTCTCCTCCCACTCTGGGTCCCCCACTCCCTGTCCCTGGAGCTGGGAACAGTCTGGAAGACTCTAATGACTGAGTGGACTGAAGGGGGACCAGACAGGGCCACCTTACAAATCCCTGACAGGGCTGATCCAGGCATCCTCCATGGCTGCTTGAAACTGGGGCCGGGGGATGCTGTGGGTGAGAGTGTCCACAGGGTCCCAGGGGTTTTGGCCCCTCCATTGGTCCCTGTGACCCGTTCCTGACCCCAGGTCCAGGCTCTGGCCTGGCTAACCTGCCACTCTCTTTGAGGGCACTTTGGATGTCACTCTGGCTCACAACTCTACCCAGGGTGACAGTCACAAAGGCCTGGGTACAGTCAGGGAGGTCACAATGGGCTGGGGCTAGGGCTGGGGCAGAAGGGAGGAGAGTGGTCTACTCCGGCCTCTGCCCAGTTCTCACTGGCCCCAAAGCCTCTGCCACTATGTCTTTTTTTCTCTCTGTGTGGAGGAATGTTCATGGTGCCCATTCATTCTCAGAAGGCTGGCCCTGGAAAAAGTTGGCCCTGGGAGAAATCATATGTGGCAGCTATCCCAACTCCAAGTTCAAGGCCCTCTACTAAGTGTCCCTGTCAGGATCTAGCAGAGAAAAAGTAGTTGACAGAGATCATCAAGACTTCACCCCTTTGATTATGCCTTCAGGACCAATCAAGTTGCCAATGACCTGCTTCTGAGCCATGCTCAGAAGGGTTAAGTCATAGCCATGCTCATGTCTGAGTGTTGGGACACAGACATCTTACTCTGACTTGGTCTGGAATGTCAGTCTGAGAATGTTCTCTGCTGCCACTCCAATGAGCTTGAACACCCTCTCTGGCCCCAGTGTCCATGCTGACACGTCTTACAGTCCATGTTCTGGATGCTCCGAGACCAAGTTACATGCTTTATGTATTCACAGTGCAATCTAGCATCTTTTGTGTACAAGGTAAGCATCTCATCCCTGAGCTTCTCCTTAGCTGCTTTGTTTTCTATTCTTAATAGTTAGTTACTGCATTTTTACTCCTCTCTCTCTCTCTCTCTCTCTCTCTCTCTCTCTCTCTCTCTCTCTCTCTCTCTCTCTGTGTGTGTGTGTGTGTGTGTGTACGTACATGTGTGCAAATGCACACAGAACCCAGAAGACTTGAAACTGCAGTTACAAGTGGTTGTGAGCCACCTGCTGTAGGTACTGGGAACCGGACTCTGGTCCTCTGCAAGAGCAGCAACTGCTTTTAACTGCTAAGCCATCTCTGCATCCCCATTGATGTTTCATTTGGGAGGTACAATATTTTGCTGGTGAGATCTTTTCTGCTTTTTCCACTTGTTTGGAACTCCCAGATAGATTCTGGGTCTCTTCTATGTAGCTTGGATATTTGTATGTCAATTCCATTAAGTCCCAACTCTCTCTCACATTAAAACAAATAATTTATTCTGTGTTTATGTGTTTTGCCTGCTTGCATGTTTACCACATTGCATGCCTTATGTCCATTGAGCTAGAAGAGATTCTCAGATGTGTTTTGTTGTTTTGTTTGAGACAGCGTCTCTCACCGGGACCTGGGGCACTCTGATTAAAGCAGGATAGCTGGCCAGTCAGCCCTGGCCAGATCTGCACTGGGCCTGGGGTCCTCGAGCTTCACTGGCAAGCCTTTTGCCACTGGCTGAGCCGTCTTAGCCCTTTCTAACTTTATACACAGCCTTGTGCCATTTAATGATGGGTGCATTCTGAATTTGTTAGTAGGCAAATTGGCATTCTAAAGCACACTTGTGTAAACCTAGATGGTGCCATATCCTACACAGCTGGGCCATGTGGAACCTGGGTGTAAAGAACCCACTGCTCTTTGGTTGCTGAGTGGAGCAGTGTGAGACTGAGGAAGAACAGGATAGTGTGCCTGTAAGAGGCACATTGCGCAAGCTGCCAGAGAACGGTCCCAGCTTCCCTCAGCTGCATTTTACAGTAAAGCCTTTAAAACACAAACACAGAGAGCACACTAAAATAACAAAATAACTAAAATAACAAACTGTGTCCTAGCGTGACCGTGTTAGCAGTCGGCATAGGCTTTATTGTCCTTTTGAAGTCCTGGGCTCTGGACCTTGCACACTCTGCACTGTCCTCTGCTGACCAAGCAGTGGTGTGTTCTTGCCATTCCCAGGACAAGTATGAGGGATGTGTTGTGTCACGATGCCAACAGCATAATTAGTAGTTGATGTGAGTTTCTAATTACCAGCATTTTCTTAGCAGTGGTGGGGATGACATCCAGGGCTTTGCACACGATAAGCAGGCGTCTCCCATGATTTATACTTTCAGTCCTTGCTATTAAATATTCTGTCTGTTTGAGGAATACTGATTTTTTAAAATTTAAGTTACTTACTTTACACCCCAATCACAGCTTCCCCTCCCCCTCACCTCCACCCCTTTATGCATTCTTATGGGAACACATATTACCTATAATTGACTAAAGGTCATGCAACAAATGATTTTTTTTGACTACTTTGAATCTCACTGGTCTTATTTTTCATCACTGGTCATCATTGTGAGTCCCTTGAGGCCTCTTCTTTTTCCGGGTACACTGTTCTCTTTTCAAGATGCAGTAGTTTTTGGGAAAGAACAAGACCTTTTGCTGCCGACTTTTTTTCTTTCTTCCTTATGGTTCTTTGGTTCTGTTTTCCTTTATTCTTGATCTTGGGACTTCCGAACAGACACACTTCTAATAAAAAAAACCTGTCTGGGTTTTTTTCTATCTGTTTATCAAGGAGTTCAGAAAGCTAACAGGTAGGTTTTTTTTTTTTTTTCCTGTTAAACCACAGGGATGGTCCAGATCTAAGAAGGAAGGCCTCTTGCCACACATCTCTCTGCTCCAGCTCTGATATCTGGGATAATGTGACCTAGGGAGTTTGCCAAGGAATTTTGTTGACAGGTGCCATAATCAGCACTGGAGTACAAGCTAGCCCACAGCCAGTCCCTGCTTCCCAGCCCATTGTATCCCTGAGTTAGCTGTGTCCCGCTTTCAGTTTGCTGAAGTCCTTTACAGATAAATGTCCCCTCTCCTGTTGTCTTGCAGAGCTGGAATGAATGCCCCATCAGGGGCCACTGAAACCTGTGACAGAGAAGGTGGTGTGTGGTACAGTGACAGCTCAGGTGGGACTCGGCTGGCACACAAGCTGGAGTTCTGCATTCCCCCAGTATGGGATGCATCTATAACCTTATAGTACAGACAGAGGCTGGCAATCACACAACAGGAAGGGCCTGGACTTGCCTCAGGATGTCCTAAAGTACTCAGCAGCTGCCTACTCAGGTCCCTGGAGGGTATTCTAAGCCATCTGCCTGTTTGTTCTTCTCTAGGGTTTCATGATTACCAGCATATGATGATCTCAGAGGTAGGAGCCCAGGAAGGCCCTTGGATGGCATTTGGTGTGAGGTGGTTGGTATGAAGGAGCAGCCCAGCAAAGGCCCTGAGAAGCTGACATTAGTGGTAGTGGTGTCTTTGTCCTATATTCTGAGTCTTCAGACTTGGTAAGAGCCCAGCAAATACTCAGGATGCTGTCCTGTTAGTACCACACAAAGGCTGTAGGCTAGGGTCCTCAGGTCACAACTCCAGGTGCTCAGGTTGGGCTACACTTGCTGAGCAGCCATGGAAGGACTGAGGTGCTCCAGGTGCTCATCTTCTCTGAGACCTGAGGTGCTTACCTTAACCGGGAACCCGATGTTCTCTGATCACCTTACCTTTGCTTGGGCTGAGCCTTATCTGGAAGGTTGGTTTCTCTCAGACTGCCCCGAAAACGCCTCTGCTTTCTCCATGGTCCTTGTATGCTCTTGAGCTCCAGAATGTCCTGAGAGGTGAGGGAGTCTGGTAGGAGAGAAGAGCCCTGGGTTCGCAGTGTAGCTGGCTCCACCTTGATCATGAGCTGTGCTAGTGTGTTAAATGCCCTACAAATTGGTGTGTTGGGTCGGGGTGAGGGTCTGTGTGGAGCCCCAGCTTCATGCAGAAGAAGGGCTGAGTCTGCATTAGGTGGGGGCCCTGGAATAATGCAGAGACTCACAGACACACAGAGTCTGGGACACTAGAGTATGCTATGAGGAGCTAGAGTGGCCCTAGCCCCTGTTGCTAGGCAGCACATGTCCCTGGACACCAGTTGCCATGGCAGCAGCTTCCTGCCTGTGTTGCCATGACACCCAGATGGCCTTGAGGAGCCTGGAGTGGTGGTAAGGGGCTAGCTATCCAGACACACTCACACCACACTTCCCCCCAACCCGTGACTGGTGCCGAGGGGATGCTGAGGAGAGGTGAGGCTGTGCTGCCCAGAGTGTCTTGCCTACAGCTGGCCTGAGATGAAGTCGGGGCCATATGGGCAGATTCTACTCTACTCACTGTGGCCTTGACACTCAATGACCCATGCTCATTACAGAGTCTGAGTAGAACTCAGAGTCATAGAGCCAGCCACACCCACAAAAGTTCTCACTTCTGTGCTCTTAACCCCGGCTTCTGGCCCTTACCCACTCAGTCTGTTCTCTCCACTTGCAGCCCCAAAGCACCCTGCACAGCACTAGAGGATCCTACAGACCCTGGATGAGTATTCCTGGGGTTTCGCAGGCATTCCTGGGGCAAAACTCTGGCCAGTCCTTTCTTCTCCTTCCCAGAACCTAGGGTGTGGCGAGACGTGAGCTCTCCTTTGCTCTGAGAGGCTAGGTGACACTTGACACTGAGTCATGGCCTGGGACCTTCCAGCTGTCTTTAGACTCATAGCCAGAGGGGCAGATGAGGGATGAAGTGGTCTGTGTGATCACGTCACCCCAGGGCCAGAAGGTAGGGTCTGCTAGGCCTCCATTCCTGGCAAAGTAGACATGAGCTTTGGTGAGCTGTGTAACCTTCTTGGCCTTCTCCAGTCTGCAGGGAGTGGATGGTGCAGAACAAGCTGGGAGCTGGGTCCTGGGACCATGGTGTGGGCAAAAGAAGGGCTTAGAACTAGGCATGCTGGGTCATGCTTATATATATCAGGACTGTGTAAGGCTAATGTAGGAGGATGGTCATGAGTTTGAGGCCAACTTAGTATACCCAGAAAAATCCTGTGTCCATGTCTTATCCCCACAAAGAGGGCACTAGGTGGATTGGGTCTTTGAGGTGTTCTGGGAATTCACAATTCCAGAAGTTAAAGCTCTGGGAGGGAAAGTATACCATTGGGTGCCTAGTACTGGACATGGCCTTTATGCTCCCAGGATATATGTAGTGACAGGCCATTTTTCCCTCTCTTCTGTGGTCACTCTCTGTGGGTTGCTGTTCCAGAGGGTATCCCACAACGATCTCCAACCTGGCCTGGTATGGGGGGTCTGGGCCAAGGGGTCAGAGTGTGAACAGGGAGGGGAGATCACCTCTGCTGCTGCCCTCTGCTCGAATCTCCACTACTGCCGCCCAGTCACTCTCAGGTGCTGCACCTGTCCCTCAGGGCTGAGCCAGTCTGGGCTGGGCTGGTGAGGTGCTGGCTAGCTGGCAAGGAGGGGAGTGTCCTGAAGGCACTTTGGGAGTGCAGCTCTCTTCCCAAGTGTTACAGCTCTTGCGACAGAAACTCTTGGACCCCGGGATGATTCTCACGCACACCTTTACTTCTCCTGAATAGGGCTCTTATATACAGTTTTGGGGTGGGTCAGGGTCTGGCAGCAGATAACCCCTATTGGCTTGGTCTGAGAGCTTGGAGATACCTCATCTACACGTGGGAGAGCCTGAGGCACTGTTCCTCATGACTGATGGCCATAGACCTCTCTGTGGGAGGGGCTGGGGAGGGCTGAAGCTGAGTGAAAGGAGCCAGGAACCAGGAGCAATGTCGAATCCTTCCGTCCCGTTAGTGTCCAGGGTTCAAGGCCTGTGCTCGACCAGGCACCCAGCTGCCTCTCACAGCCCACCGCCCCACAACTCTCTGGATGCCACTACTCACATTTTAAACTTTAATAACCAAAAGGTAATAAGAGTGCTAAAGACAACCCTCGTGGAAGACACACAGTCCCGATAGATAGCCATCATTCCATGATGTTGGGGGGCTCTGAGGCATTACACTGGGAGATGGCATGCTGACCACCATGCTCCTGTACTCCAAGAGGTTGCTGAGTCAGACCTCTTCTCTTGTTACTTCAAACTGGACAGTGGTGTCCAGAAAGTCAGCATGAATGGGCTGCCTGATGGCCAGTACCAGGTTCACCTTACTAGGGCCAACCTGGGTTCTTGTCTTCTCCTGTTCTATTCTATCTGACCCTACTCTTGATAGATACTGGCCTACCTGTCAGCGCAGGCATCAGTGACAGGCTATAAACTCCAAAGGCCTATTTATGTATCCTGATGACATAAGAACCAATGCTGCTGGTAGGCAGAGCAGTAGTAGAACACAGTTCTTAGATTTGCCACCAGATGGTGCCTCAACACTGCACCAGGCACAGATGCTTGGGCTCCAACACCCAGGGCAGACAGACTAGGAAGAAATTGAAGAGTCCACCAGGCCAAAACTTGTGCCAGGGAAGTGACAGAGCAGGCACAAAACATCCAGCCCCACTTGGATCTGTGGTTTCCATGAGGGGTAGCCATGTGGGCACAGCTCTCATGGACTTGAGGCTGCTCCTTTCCCTACTGCTTAGCACAGTGAGATCCTGCCTCCATGTCTTAGCCCAGCAAAGAGGGTACTAGGTGGGCTGGGTCCCTGAGGTCTTCTGGGAATTCTCAATTCCAGAGGTTAAAGCTCTGGGAGGAAAGCTTAGTTCGAAGCAAATTATCCTAGACTTTTCCAGCACTGTGCAGCAGTATTCGACCTGTCACAGGGCAGTCACAGCTAGGATAAGGAGTCTCAGAGCTATGTGATCAGGGCAGGTCAGGATGGTCCCGGCCAGCATATGGGACTGCTGTAATATCAGATCTTTGACACATTGGCTGAGAGTAGCCCAGGGGCTCCAAGCTGGTCTCCTCTAGGAGGGTGGGGACCACCTGCCAGTGGCACCCAATGCCGGGACTCTGCCTTTGGTCTGGGATAGAGAACCTGGAGGCTGGGCCTGGAGTGAGCACATAGTGCTCAAAGCTGTGTCTGACAAGGCCTCAAGGCGTATACATGTTTACTTGTGGGCTGGGGACAGGCATTTGTGGAGGAGAGTTAGTGTAGAGCCCAGAGCCTAGCCTGACATTTTCCTGCCCTTTATTAGGACTTTCGGCCTTGGCCCTCTCAGCCCAGGTGACCAGGCCTTGGCTGATATCTTCAGGCTCTGGGCAAGGCTTACCCTAATCCACAGGGCCGGGCCAAAAGTCTGGGCTCTGTCCTCCTTAGATGGGGTGGGAGTGTAAGGCAAGCCCATCTTTGTCTCCAAGGAGGATGTCCTGTCATCCATGGACTCTAGTATGTTTGTGCCTATGATGTGGTGCTGTCATGGCTCCTCATCCCAGCATGGTGTTAGTGACAGGAAGTGGACAGGCTGCACGCTGTTGTCTGACCATGAGACTCCGTCAGAGCCTCCAGGTGAGCCTTTAGGTGACAGAGTTTTGTCAAGATGAGGAAGCCCTGAGTAAAGAGAGGGTGATGTAGGGGAGGCACATTTGCTAGCGTGGTACACCCAGCCTCTCAGAGTGCTGCCTATATGGTAACTCCCTGTTGCACTTCCCACCTCTTCCACCAGAGGGCACTACCTAAAGGCCTCCCTGCCTAGGAGGAAGCACAGCTTTCCTAGCGAAAGTTCCATGCTCCTGGTGACTCCAGCCTTTGAGAGTGTCTGGATGGCCAAGATGGGAGACTCCTCGTTAAGCCACTCTTCCTCCCATCTAGATAGCAAACCATCCGTCCATGCCGTGGCCCTCGCCTCCTCTCTTGCCTCTGGGGGGCTTCTCGCTATTTCCCCCAATTTAAAGCTGGTTCTGTTGAGCACAGCTGGCAAGTGGATACAATTTATCCTGAATCTGGAGCCTATAGCTTCTCTTCCCTCAGCCAGCAAGAGTCGTGCAAGTTTACCCGCCAGCACAGTGCCCACCACTGCTGCAAGCCCTCTCAACAATCTGCTAAGCACCCACTTCCTCACCTCCACCCACTTCACCTGCCCTCATCTGAGTGGGAGCACCCCACCTAGTCCACCTGGCCACTCCTGAGTGGGAGCACCCTCAGCAGCCTCATCTCCACTGAGTCCACCTGTCCTCTCCTGAGTGGATGGGAGCACCCTCAGCAGCCTCTCAGCTGCCTGACTTTGAGCTATCTGGGCCAGGTGTGCCTTGCTGCCTCTAACCAAAGGGAAGGCATGAGAGTAAACTCTGGTCTTGTTATGCTGTGTGCGGCCCTCTTCCACCTTCTCAGTTTCTGCTTTCTGGCCCCGTTCCTCACCACTCACACACATCTTGCTTGCTGTCCTCCTCAATGCATTGCTCTCCTATCTGCGGCTCCCGCCTCTACCTGGGTCCCCAACCTCACTCCCTCCAACTCCCTGGGCCATACTCCCTAGAAAGCTTCTGGGCCGGAGCCCTTGGAGGGAGCATGGGTTACAATGGTCCTCCTGCTACTCCCCACAATCTCACCCAACCAGACAGCTGAGGAGCTAGCTACCCCACAACCTACCCATCCTGTGGCTGGCTGGTGGCTGTCTCACTAAAAAGGCTAGCCAGAAGAAGCCGCCAGACCTCCCGGGAGGCAGCATCTTCTCACTGAAGCCTGTATCAGTGATAAAGGGCACTATCAGTCCCTGGTTCATGTGCCAGAAGCTGCTTGCAATATGAGAGAGATGTTTAATTTATCTCAGGAACTAGGCACGAATTATAAAAATGGTAATTTCTTGAAGATTCAATTACGTGTTTTCATTGTTACCCCGGTAATCAAGGAAACAATTTTTAATGATAGGTTGGAAGATGGTACCAATCTTGGAGGGAGGATTGTGCAGGCTAGTGATTAGGGACCAGAAGGACAATGTCTATAGACCAGTGGGGCCAAACTACCCCATTTATGGCAGTCCCTGCAGCCATCTGGGTTCTCTGTCTCCCCACCAGCCAGTGAGCCCACCTCTGGAGAATGTCATTCATCTATCTTCTGGGGCCTCTGTGGGAGCAACCAGGGGCTCCTCAGGGAGGGGCTCAGACCTGATCTCTGCACCCCCAAGTGACATCTCAGCTCTAAATAACATATCCAGGATTAACATTGCTGGCAGCCGACAGTACCAGGTGATTGGAAAAGGGGTTTTATGGCCTCTTGGGTAAAATTGAACTTGCATTTGACATGTGTTCCCAAGATGGGATTTTCCTCCCTGGCAAATGAGGCACATTCACACTAATTACAACAGCCGCCCCAAGCCACTCATCACACTCAGTGGGCAGGCACTCATTGAGGCTGGGCCTGTGCCACCCAGGGGTCAGGGCTCTGTCATCTACGGGAGTCCAAATCTCTTGATGACCTTGCTGCTAAAGGAGGGGACGGTGTAGTCAGGAGAGGAGAGAGGAGGGAATGCACAGGGTAGTCAGACAGAGCATGCCAGGGAAGACACATTTGAGACTCCAGGCTGCTGGGGCTGCTGAGTCTCACTGGGAATCCAAGGCTCCTCAGTTGGACCCAGGGTAGAGCCCTGGACATGCTACAGCCGGACCTGGAGTCTTAAGCTGAGAGTGGATTGGGTACGGCTTCTTTTGGGTCCTCCTGCCTGGTCTCCAGGCTGCTCTGGCTCTAGCTCCCTCAATCCAGTGACAGGTTCGATTCTACAGGAGCATACCCTGCCTCTGGCCTGCTTTTGGGGGCTGCTGGCTTTGTTGTTATACTATCAGGGAGAATGGGGGACACGAAGCCACCTCCAGGTAAGCAGGGAGAGGCACATGGGCTTGGGTCCAGGTCTGGGGAAGGAAGACATGCCTGTCTATCCATAGAGATCCAGAGACACAGCCACTACCACCAATCCTCCCTCCCTCCCCAACCTGGGTAGCTGCTGTCGTCATCCACTTCACAGGCTCAGAGAGGCCCAGGGTTTATCTGGGGCCACACAGCCAATGAGCAAGAGTGGGTTACTATGGGCATCATTGTGGGTGTGTGCCATGCCATGTAAGGAAACGGTCCTCTAAGGCTGCTAGGCAAATGAATTTTGTCTTGTCTTGTTTTTTGAGACAGGGTTTCTCTGTGTAGTCCTGGCTGTCCTGGAACTTGCTCTGTAGACCAGGCTAGCCTCCAACTCAGAGATCTGCCTGTCTCTGGGTACTGGGATTAAAGGTGTCTACCACCACTGGCTCCCTGCAAAGTTTGACTACCAGCTTCCAGTGAGCCTGACAGGAGGGAGAGGAGGGATGGCTCCCCGTGTCCTGAAAGGGACCTTCCCAGGGTAATTACCGTCTATTCACTGCAGTGAGGACTAGCTTATCTTCCCTTTCCAATAATTGTGCTTATTTACTTTTAACCAAGATTAAATGTTCTTTTTAAGTTCAAGACACACGGACTGCCCTGTCACATCTGTCAGAGCTCTGCTCACCCTCCCTGCAGGAGCAGACAGTAAGACAGGAGAAGGCTGGCTGAGCCATGCTGAGAGGCAGAGGATGCACTTGTCTGGTATGCTGGGTCTTTGGTGAATCCATCTTTACCATGACAGCTGTGACCACAAACATGCCCTGCCTCACCATGCAACCGTCATCCCTTCCGCCACTGCCCTGACCTCACTGTCATCACCATCATCACAACGATCTCTGCCTGCATCACCACCACCATCACCACCTCGTCTGTTACCATCCCTACCACCACAACCTCCACCATAACTTTTTGCTGCTGCCGCTGCCGTTAGATATAGTGTCGCTGTACAGCCCTGGCTGTCCTGGAACTCACTATGTAGATCAGGCTGACCTTGAACTCACAGAGATCATCCTGCCTCTGCCTCCTAAATTCTAGGCTTAATTTCATTCACCACCACACTCAGCTCACCTTATCACCATTACCGTCACCACCATCAGCATTAGCATAATCACCGTCACCAACACCACCATTTTATCATCACCACCATTGAACCACACCATCAGCTGCTGTCACCACCACCTCCACTATGACAGCATCTACGGTCACCACCATTATACCCCCACCTCTGTCACTACCATTTCCTCCACCACTTCCGTCACCTCACTTTTATCATAGCCATCATGGTCACCACCACCATCCCTACTGTCCCCACTTCCTTTACCACCACCAACTTAGAGTGATCAGCATCCCCCTTTTCTTCCCATTGTATCTCATGTTGACAAGTCCACGCTCAGTTTGAGGCTTGCTGTTGCTCCTGTATAGGAGCCTCCATGACACTGCAGTTGATGAACATGTACCAGAGCCATTCCTGGGAGGAGGTAAAGCAAGGAGGACACAAGGACAAGAACTGACTATGAGAGACATTCTATGTTCCTTCTGCCTCAGTCTCATGAGTTTCTCTTCCTCTCCTTCCTCCTCTTCCTCTATCTCTATCTCCTCTTTCTCTTCCTCCCTCTTCTTTTTCCTTCCTCCTTTGAGACAGGTATCAATCACTCTGTAGCCTAGCCTAGGCCTTCACTATGTAGTTGAGGCTGATCTCAAACTTGCAGCAATCCTCCTGCCTCAGACTCCTGAGTGCTGGAATTACAAGCATGTACAACCATGCCTGGCAACACTGACTCAGCTTCTGTCACTGACCAGGTTGGGACAGAAGAAGCTGTGGGTGGGGAATGGGCCAAAGCAGTCTGATTTCTCTGACTGCCCTGCACCCGTCGGCTGGGTTTATCACCTTCATGGCCTCTCTAGACTGATAGGATCCTGGGGAGGGGCCCAGTTATCCCTTAAGCCTTCACTGTTCGACCTCACATGGGAAGGCACTCAGAGCCCCACTGCTGGCCCTGAGCTTTACTCTTCTGTTAGACAGTGCTCATAGATAGTAGACCATTGGGGCCACATGGCCAGGACACTCTTGGGTGGCCACCAGATGTGTTGTGGACTGATGTCATGGGATCCTTTCTGAGTCATCTCAAGGGGGACAGGGGAAAGTGAGCAGGTGGCTGGACCTCCTGTGGTGGTAAGACACTGCTACCAAGCAATGTTTCCTCTTGGCACTGAATGTCTCACTGGGCTTCTCACCCTATAGGCTTCTGGCACAGTGTGCCCTAATCTTGCAGTGCTGGCCTGGGAACACAGAGATGAGCAGCCCCAGAAGTCATGTCTGTGCTGGGGGACACTGGAGACTAAGACAGCAGGGCTGTGGATGGCACAGCTCCAGTGATGGGCATTTTGCTGTCTCTCACTCTGGCTTGCACTGGGCCCAGGTGCCTGAGTGCAACACAGTTCTGAGGAGTGGAGGACTTCAGGTTCCAAGGAAGGGACTGGCACTAGGGTTCAGGTACCCCAGAATCCTGCTGGGGCCAAAAACTGGGGACTAAGCCATGTAGACAGTCAGGTGGCTCTACCCTACTATACCTGAGCTGCACTAAATTAAATTTCTCTTGTGTTTGGGAAATATTAACAATTAAAAATCTTAAATCTTGGTGCCATTCTTGGTGGCCAGATAATTAATATGAGAGCAGGTAATAATTACTCAATGATTAATAACTGCAGTTAATAGTTTTGTAAGTAATTATAATAAAGAGAAAGTTAAATGAATGCCTATCAGAGTTGCTGATGCTCTGAGCAGTGCGGGCACCTTGATGCTGCTGTGTGGTGAGTTGGCTTCATGGCCACATTTGCTTCTAGGCCATAAGCCAGGATTAGCTGTGACTCACACCTGGAAGGTGAGGAAGCACACCTGTACCCAGAAAGTTAGTTTTGAGCTGCATGGTGAAGCCCATGTCTTTCTTTCCTTGTCTTTCTTGGCTGTATGTGGCCATGGGGTAGGCTCAATGAATCCTTACGGGCATCTTGAATGTCAAGGCCAATAGACTGGTGCATCTTCAGACATTCATGGCTGCTCCCTGGTCCTCCCACTGACATAACCCTTCTAGTTCCTGCCATGCTCTGAGAGGTGCCCCAGGGCCATTCCGCCCACCATTTCTCACTAACATGTCAACAGTTACTCAGTGTTGCCCTGGTCATGTGAGCCTGTAGCCTGTGTGTTGATCCGTAGGAAGACTTCCCCTGCTAAGGAAGGGGGAGAGCAGCTCCGGTTAGAGGGCATGCACCCTGTACTTTGTCTCTGCTGCTTCTGCCAGCCCTGGACATGTCTTGAAGTGTTCCAGGAGCCCATATAGGGATAGAATCTTGGATATGGAGCCTCTCATGCAGGAGGCTCTCTCTTGCCCTGGCTGGTCAGACATTGCTGTGAGGTCAATCCCTTCAATCCCCTCCCCCACCAGACTCTGAGCAGGGTCATCCCTAGTCACCATACTTCCAAAAGGACTGAAAACCACTGTCTGCAGCTGGTGTCATTATGGATCCAGAATCGACTGGCTAGCTCTGGACATGGGGATGAAGGGACCAGACTTTATATTCCAGCGACACTGGACACTTACGTATGATGCCTCAGAGGGGAGAAGGTGAATGATGCATGGCTTCTGGACCACCAAGGGTCAACTTTTCAGTCCTCCTGGGATCTAACTCAAGATGACTCCATCAATATTCACATAAAGTGTGAGTGGGGTATCCCAAAGGCCATAGCACTGTCCCAACACAGCAGTAATGACAACTTGGGCAGAGTCACAGATGGGGCAGAAATCAAGAGGCAGGTGTAGAAGCTCACTCCAATTTCAAAGAAGAGACGGTCCCCTGGGAAGGGAGCCCTCCATGTCCCCATGCACCAGGAAGGACACTTATGGTCCCTGTTCCAGCCATCACTCCTACTGTAAAGATTCATCAGGAAACAGCCCCTGATGGCAAAGGTCTACAATGACGTCCTCTCTCTCAGAGGCCATCACTGCTGTAGCAACGGACGCTGTGGGGCGGCCCTGGCACCTTGCGATGGGCACATCAGGGTAGGAGGAGAGAGGAGGCTGCCCCTGCAGGCCTATTTTTTCAGGGTTTAATTTTTTTCAAAGCAGAAAAGACACTGCTGGAGAAATAGAGGGCCTGGGGTGGTGACACAGTCTTTCAGCACAGATAATTTCCACAAGCAACCCAGTATGGGCATAAGCCTCGCCCAGATTCACCACTTGGTTGAAACACCAGTTCTTTCTTTCTGTCTGCCACATATAAGGTCACACATGGATGAATAAAAAGGCCTGAGGGGGGCCAGAGCTACCCAGCGTTTAGAAGATCAATCCTAGGTCTCTCTCGCACTTGGATCCTGATCCTCCTGCCTCAAATCCGGGCCCTGGCATCCTTGGCAGGAATCATTTCAGCCAGTAACCCCTAATCAGCAATGGCTCAGTTCCAGGGTCTGGGACTCGGAGGAGGTGGTGGGAGGAATGCTGGCTCCTTGGAGCCTGATTGCTCATTAAGCTTCTGATGGCCCCACCCTGATATGCAGATGCCCTTCTCCTAGAGTTCCCAGTGCCCTTGGCTCTGACCCTGTGGGTGGCATAGTGCTTCCACTCTCCATCTTCCCTTGCACAGTATCAACAGGCTAGATGAGCCTCTGCCGTCTGCTGGGGACCTGGGGTTTCCCCCACCCAGAGGCTGGGAAGAGACCTGGTCCTAGTTCTTGCTCTAGATTGGGGCCATCTAGATTGAGGTCAGGACTGTGCTGGGAGCATGGAGCTGGGGAGCAGAGGTTCAAAAAAGTCTACAGTGCAAGGTTCAGGCAGGAGGGATTTGGACACTCCTACCATGTGCTTTGCCTTCTCTCTGTAAAGAGAGGAGCCACCATCATGGGTACTGAGGCTTTAGTTACCAAGGGTCCTAAACTCAGCCAGTCAAGTGGCTGCTCCCCTCATAACCACCATATCACTGCTGAGTGAGGCTGTGCCCAGGCCCACCCTGCATCCCAGCATTCCCGCCAAAGTCCTGACACCTCCCCCACACTCTTCCCCAGGGATCTGGTGAGGCTAAGTGATTTAGTGGCCTGCCTAGTCAGACCTCCTCATTAATAACACATTTCGGCTAACAACCTTCTCCTCTATGTCATTAACTGAGCCCTCCAGCTGTGGGAAGAGGGACACTTGTTCGTGAGGCAGTGCTGCCCGCATATGTGATCAGGGACCATCAAGGCTCCTAGAAGCAACATGAGAAGACAGGAGTAGGTTGGGAGAACAACTGCCTGCATACTAGACCCCAAGGACAGTTGAGAGCTGGGAAGGAGTCCATGAGTCCCTCCGCAGCCTTTCGCTGCTCAGCTGTGATAACTGAGGTCGGGGCTTGCTGGGGGACACAAAGCTGGGGGGTGGAGGTTCAGAGAAGGCTATAGTGCAAAGTTCAGGCAGGAGGGATTTGAACAGCAAGTCCCTGGTGGCCCCAAGAGTGACAGAAGGGAACAGATGTGGCAACGTCCCAGATGTTCCAGATGCCTCCAAGGAACATCTCGATGGGCAGCTTTGTCCCAGGGGCAAGTCCTCCCTCAGGCGATTTCTCTTAGGAGCAGCTAATCCCAGACCCTAACCCAACCGCTGGTGCCTCTAGGTTCCTGTCTCATTGGGCCTGAGGACATGGGGACTGTGGGAAAGTTCTAGATTCAATCCCAAGAAGCCTTGGTGGGAGGAATTCAATTCTCACCATCCCTTTAGCTGACCAAGAGGAGATCTCCAAAGGGCAGACCAGCAAAACTCTTAAGACTTAATTAAAATCAATCTCAAATTACTCACCCAGCATTGATTGGTGCCTCTGCTGATGGAGAAAGTGTCTTCTTGGGAAGTGCCCATACCACAACATCCATGTTTGCCCCAGCATAGGGATTGTAGGGGACTTGCCAAACCTCGAGGCTGGCCAGTGTCCCTGAGCAACTACCTCCTAGCTGAGACCTAGGGCTTTGCACAAAAGGCTGTTACCCCTCACTGAAATGCTGGGAGCTTGGCAGCACTCTTACTTGCTTTGACAGCTCTTCACTGCCCCATCTGGCTTTGAACTTGCTATGCAGCTGAAGATGGCCTAGAGCTGGTCTTCCTGCTTCAGTCTCCTTGTGCTGGATGTCCCACTGCCTAGCTGTTGGCAGTGTTCTTGACATATGTGAGTCTGAGGGTGGCTGATGTCAAGTATGCTCCACGGATCTCCCTGCCACTGTGTGGATGAGCCTGTCTAGAGGCTGCAGTGGTGACCATGCCTGCTAGCCCCAGTCTTACCAGGGTTGTAGGACCCCATCAGCCTTGAGTAAGCTCCTGATGGAGGAAACAGTTCAGGGTAGTAATGACCCTCTGCTCCTGTAGACTTTGGGGACCCAGTGGGTAGCCACTGTTAGTAACCACAGTGTATGAAGTGAGGGTCAGTTCCCTCAGTTACACTTCAGCAGCAGAGGTGTCACAGCTGGGAAGAAGGGTGCCATAGTTCAGGAATGGCAGAGCTTAGCACCCGTTCTAGGCCAACTCACTTGCTCTTAAACCCGCATAAAGACTATCTCCTGAATGCAGCAAATACTAGAACCTTGGGTGAGTTTTGTTTGCTCATTATCAAGGAGGGACAAGAGCTCAGTGGGTCTAAAGAGAACCAGGTACAGAGGACAGATGGGAGCAGGGATCCTTTCCTGCTAGGCCCACTGTGGCACCTCTGGCTTTGAGGCCTTTCTTGTTTTTCTCCTGTGACCTTTGCCCTTCACTGCAGTCTCCAGCTGCTCCTGGGCCCTTGTGCCCCTGGGGACAGCTTTCTTTGTGTAGGTAGATGAAGGAAATGAGGAAGGCTCTGTCCTACCTGCCTGTTGCAGAAGCTGTTGGTAACCGATGTGCTGACTGCTATAGACACAGAGACCCCCAGGATGACACTGGTCATGCTGAGGGCCTTCCCTATGCTCCTAAGCTCAGCTCTCCTTTCAGGCAGGTATGTGTTGTGCTGAGTCTTTTGCTATTTTAATTAATGTACTGCTTTCCAGTGCCTAATTAAACTGCAGTTGCTCCATGTCCAATAGCTGAACATCCCATTAGATACAAGTTAATGCAACCGTTGCAGCAGCAGTAGAATGAGCTTGTCACATCCCCAAGGAGGGACACAAATGCACCCAGGGGATGGCACAGCCCAAGTGTGGCTGCATAAGGACATGGAGCCCCCCTGGGGGCCCTCAGCTCACTAGTAGCCAAGGACTATGAGCCTGCAAGGTCTCTTTGGCTTCTGGGTCTCCATCTGGTGGCTCCTGCTGGTGCTGACCTTTCTGATTCCATGAGAAAACCACACCACCTTCAGAAAAGTTTGAAATTGCAGAAATTAGAGATAAGCAAGAAAGGCCCTCCAGTGCAGGAGTCAACTGTCCAGTGCCTTGCCTTGGGGCACTATGAGCCTGGAAGTAGCTGTCTGCTTGCTGCAGAGGCTGGGAGAGAACCCTCTGGTGGCAGCGAGCACAGGAGCCATGCTATAGAACCCCTGGTCCCTCTTCAATCAGCAGCTCCTGGTTGGGGTATGTGCAGGGAGCTGACTGGGGTGGGGGCATAGCACCCCACTATGCATGATAGCCAGAGATTAGGTTGCCCCTTCTGACCCTTAGGAGCCAAGGGGTGGTTCTAGTTGGTCGGTCACCCAGAGTCCTGAGTCAGACCTTGGGGTAGCAAAGGCTGACCACCTGCAAAGGGCCTTCCTTTGCTCTGGCAGGTATTTGACCCCTGTCTTGGCTTTCCACACTGAGCTGCCCACCCTCCAGGCAGGAGAATCCTACTCAGAGACTATTTCAAGCTGGTGCTTGCTGTGGGCCCAGGCAAAACCTGTCTGTATTGGAACCTCAAAGCTGAGGTGGACATTAAGCCATTGGGCCCTGTTTTCTCCTGCTTGCTTATGTCCCTATCTTCAGTTCACCCTGGCCCTTTTGCACCCCAGGGTCCTGTCCAGTTATAACAGGCTAATACCTTCTTAGGAAAAGGTAATGGATCCCACGACCTCCAGATGCTTCAGAATGCAACTTGGCTTGGATTTGTAGGAGGCAAGGGTATGCTGCACTTCTACCCTGGAGGAGGCCACGTCCCTAAAGCCCTGCTTGGGCCCACTGCACTCTGAGATGCTGTAGTTCAGCAGCTGTAGTTACAAAGACTAACTCTGGGCATGAGACTCTCCAATGAGACTTCTTAGGCCAGATGGCATGGAGGGCTGAGTGTAAGGAAGGGTCTTCCCAGAGTGGCTCTGCCCACAGTCCCAGCCACTGAGGGCAGATGGGTGCAACTTGATCAGGACCAAGATGACAGTTCCAGCTGACCTAAAGCTCTGTCTTCCTGGGGCTATGCCATGTGTCACATGTGTCCCCTCACACCCTGGTGGCACACGGAACTCTCTGTCCTGCTTGGGTGTCCAGTTATGAATAGTACACGACAGGGCTTAGTGGGGGATGGGAGTATAGCCTCTCTGCCTCCTGGGCCACAGCCTGGCTGAGTCATTTCTCACGACGGGCCAGCACAGATGGCAGGTGTAGACATCAGTGTGCACATACCCTGACGCTTCACTGGGAACATGGCCCCAGAGCTGAGACACTGGCTTCCTGTCATCATGCCACAGTACATAAGCTTGGGGACCTTGGGCAGTTGGACCTCCCTTTGCAGCAGAGGGTGGGAGGGGGGGTCAAAGGGAGCATTGGTGGACAGTGTGAAGGTGAGAGGGGACTGGCTGGGCAGTCACTGAGAAGGTGTCTGGGAATGGTGACAAAGTGCTGGGACATGGTCAACTTGCTTACTAATCTCCAAATCTCTTCTGCTTGCCTCAGTTGGGGCAACCACGTGTCCTGAGAGTCTGTTTTTCTTTTTCTCACACTCTGACCTCTTGGGAGGAGGAGATAGTGAGCCCCAAGTGTTTTATTAAACTCCCATCAACATTAGGTAGGGCAGACCCCGACTAAGGCATTGTTGTTCTGGGACACTTGGCTGATCATCCTGTTTCTCAAGGGATGTGATAGTATCACCTATGGGATCCTTGCTGATACCCAGACGGCTCTGCTCTTCACTCCTGCAGCATCTGTACTGAGCCTGTCCTAGAGAGGTGCCACAGGCCCACTGAAGGTGCATTTGTGCCGTAAGCCTTCGTTCCCCTTGGACCCAAGGCCGCAGATGGCAGTGACCTTCAGTGTCTCAAACATAAATCTTGCCGTCTGCTTCTTGTCCTCAGCCCACGTGGCTACATGAGGTAGCCATGCAGGGGAGGAGCTGCTGGGTTTCTTTAGCCTTCAGGCCAAGGTTGTGCACAAACAGCCCGTGTGCCCTCACAGGGTCCCTTGTACCCTGCAGATGTCATGGACAGTGGAAGGGCTTCTCCATCCTTCCTGGGCTCCAACCCTCAGGCAGTGGTGGATCTGGTCATAAGTGCTACTTTCTCTCTTGCTGGCTGCTCCCTCTAAGCTTATGAGGAGGCAGCCGTGTGCTGAGGCTCCACGTCTGAGAGAAGGGCCTTTGTTGGGCAGTTCTGAGGGTACAACAAAGACCAGGGCAGGGTCTGACTCAAGCTCTATTTTCGTTCCGAATCAGACCCCTTCTAGTGTCGGTGAGTCAGAGGTTGGTGACGAGTGTGCTAAGTCTGACTCCATAGAGCCCCTGAAATCCTCCTCAGGACACCCCACAACGTGAGTGGTCCCTTCCATGTTGACCAAGGCTTCACCTGACTGTCAACTTGGAGGGACGTTATGCACTGAAAGCAGTTGGGGTTGGGCTGTTCTCCGAGTCACACAGGCCCTGACCAGCAGGCTGAGGGAGGCTCAGGGCCCACCCTCCGTCTCCCATTGTTTCAACAGCAGCTGAGGAGAAAACAAGGACTTTACGGCTGTCACAAATATTTCATCCCACACGTTTTACAGTCCACAACCGCTGAGAGTGCTGGGCTCCTGTCGGAGCTGGAAGATTCATAAAATGCATGTGAATTTTTATGTCCAATTATTTTAGGTCTCCCGCTCAGGGCGTGAGAGCTGCCCTGTCTGCATTCCAGTCCCCAGCTTCTGCCTCTTTAGACCCCCTCTGTGCTCAGTGGAGAAGCTCCCACTGGACCCTCAGCACCACTTCGTTTTCCTCCTCCCTCCCAGCCTCTAGGGAGGGAGGCTTTGGTCCACAAGGTGGTATAAGGGAGATGCTGCTGTCTAGCCTAGAGGACCCCAGATAAGGGCTCCTGTGGGTCTGTGTACCCATCAGGAACTGTCATAGGCTCAGCCTTGTTCTTCCTCAGTTTTCTCCTGAAAAATGGGCTGTGTTTGCAGTGTTGCAAGAGGACCTTTCCGTGATGCTGAGCTCCAGTTCTCGGTGGTCCAAAGGATCTAGGAGGCTGCTTTAGGCCCAGGGCAGAAGGTATGTACTACCTAAGGTCTGGCTGTGCAAGGGAGGGCAAAAGGGTGCGGTGGGCATCGTGGGAGCACCTCATCGGTTGCAGCCTCACGTCCCTTCATTACGGTGCTTGCAGAAGATGTTCTCTGATTAGTCTGCTGAATTATGAATTAGGTTCCGGGTCCCTGTGCAGCTGTTCCTGGCTTGTCATCCCCACCGCTTTATTTCCCCATCTGCTTATAAAACCAGGAGCGCCGTCCTGCAATAAACACTTCAAGCACTTTTTTTTAGGGGCTAATTAATTGTGTTGCATTTCTCCAACACAGTGCACAGGCTGGACCTGCCCTGAATTCCCAATGCAGTTCAGCCTCTGTCAGGGTGCCTAGAGAGGGCTGAGCCCAGAGACTAGAACAGGGCACATGGCCTCCCCAGTGTACTCTTCTCAAAGTTAGCCTGGAACCCCATGCTGGTGCCTCTCCAAGAATGCAGGTTCTCCCCAGAGGTTCCTGTGACCACTGGGCAGCCCTTCCAGTCATCTGCAATGTGTCCCCTGTTGAGAGGCCGTACTGTGCTTCGCACTCTGGCCTCTGTGTCTGCTCTTCCTCGGTGACTTTCAGCACCTGCCCCTGCTCACGGGGTCCTGCCCCTGCTCATGTGGCCCCTTGCCCAGAGCACCTTCTACCTTCTTCTTCCCGGTGGCCGGCTCTCAGAGATTCCCTGAAATTACCCCAGGAGAGAGGTGTTGGGGAGTCTTATGTCTGCTATGCACCCTACAACAGTTCTTCTCCTGAGAAGACTCGGAATATTCTGGAGCAGGATTCTAGCAGCACTGTTAGTAGAAAAGCAAAAGTCACAATTCCAGAGTTTCACAACAGAGTCGGTGCTGATAAAGCTAGGCAGCTGCTGTGTACTGCTCAACACTGGGCCGAGGTGTTTGCTAAGCTGAGCCTCAGTGTGATGCTATGCCAAGGCAGTGAGAGGCTGCAGTGTGGTGCCCACGGGTCTGAAGCCTCACTCCTATGCTTTCAGGACTCTCCAGGATGGGGAGGGGACCTGGGAGGCTCTTCAACTTGTGCATGGTGGGGACAGTGGCCACCTATGTGCCACCATGATGCCCTTGGAACTGGCTAGCAAGGTTCCTCTAGATTCCTCTGGCTTTGTCCTTACAGGCTAAGCTGAGGCACTTGGGGGCGATCCGTTTAAAGATACTGCAGAGTCACTGAGTGGGCAAGGCTGGGTGTCCATTGTGACGAGGGCTGGTCAGCCATGGTCACTTGGCTGCAGGGTCAAGAGCGCTGTGAGGAAAGCAGATACTGACTTATAGGACCTCAAGCTGGCCCTCAGAAGGTCCCAGCTCTGTCCTCGTCCACAGTGCACAGGAATGGCTGAACCCAAGGATACCTTGACTGGGGACTTCAGAGTCAGAGGCAGGAGCTACTGGGGTCAGTCATGTTTCCTCACTTCTCAGAGGCCTTGCTCCCCAGCTCAGCTCCCAAGCTGGAGGCCCTGTGGGGATCTGGGAGGAGGAACCTTTGTCCTCACTGCTGGCCAGGCCTGAGGCTTCTGAGTTTAGCAACCCTGAGGGTAGGTGCTAGAGAGGTCAAGAGGTCAAGGGCGGGGGGAGGAGTTGGCTGCACCTCCTCTAAAAGAGCTTTGGACCCTGTAGGCCTCCATGTGGTCCTAAGAGTGAAGCCCGTGGGAGTCAGAGACATGAGGACAGCCTGCTGGCCTCTCTCAGTGTGGGTTCCTCCAAAATGACCCTGGCGTGAGGCTGAGTACAAGAGCCTGTTTGGTCATGGTGATACAGGGAACAAGGGCAGGGTAGGGTAGACGGTGCTGTGGGAATGACTGGGTAGGACACCGTGGGCCGCTAGAGTTTGTCTCTTGACTTCTAGTTCTGCATATGGCTGCACATGCTCACTACTGACCTCCAAAAGACAGGGGAGAGTTGAGGGGTGTAAGGGGTCCTCTCATAGTGCCTGTCATATCAGGAGCTGAGCCTAAGCAGGATGTGGGCCTGGGCAGTGCTGGATCCAGGGTGTGGTTTTATCCTAAGAGTGGGAGCTGTTGGGGAGAGGGGTGAGCAGCGCTTCCTCCTGGACATGGCCTCTGTGGGAGCCCCACCAGGGGATGGAGGTGGCCGCCTGTTGTAGTACTCCTGTGCCAGCTCCGTTAGAAACACTTTTATGGGCTGTTAATTGTTATGCTTCCGTTTAATTCTGGGTGTCATTGCATGTCAGCCAAGCCCGACAGGCTGGGATTTATGCCTCAAAATTATGGGGCTTGGGTTGTTCAGAGGTAAAACAATTACCCATCAATCAGCCACCAATCGGCCTGAGTTAGGCCTGGCAGCCCTGTTAGCAAGTGTGGGTATCCACAGCCCTGGGGAGACCTTCAAGAAGAAGGACTGACTTTGAGAACAGGTAGGCTGGGTAGGGTCCTGCCCCGGTACGCTCGTCTGTCAGGGCTCAGCTCTAAGAGAGAAGGTGGCCCTCCTATGTTCTAACTGTTGGGATCAGTAGCTTAGCCTCTCATATACATGTTGTAACTGTCATCCCAGGGATGCCGATGGTAACCAGCTCACAGATGCTGCAGAGAGGGAGAGGGGAAATGCCCAGGATGCTAAGGGGCCCTGGCTAGCTTCTGTCAGTCTTCTGCCAGGTCTGGAGTGTCACAAGGAAGAGACAAGTACGAAGGGAGTGCTAGGGCCACCAGCTGTGGGGACTATACCAGAGCCCCAATGCCTTTCTATGAGTACAGAGGCAGATGAGACCCTACTAAGTAGAGAGGCAATCCACAAGTAGGGCATTGTCAAGAACAGCCTTGATAGAAGGTCTGTGCTTAGTCAGTCAGGGCTTACCGAAGGCACTGGAGTCCCTGAGAGGCACAGGGGAAGAGGGGACGCTGAGTAAAGGGCCAAGAAGCCTGGATCTTCCTTGCTGCACTCCAACCACAGCAGGCACAGGGCCCAGCGCCTGCTCTGCAGGCCCAGGCTTCCTCTCCACTAGTTCATGTCCTCAGGTATTAGCTTGCTACCCAGCAGCATGCTCTACCATCTATACCTGCCCCAGCTGCCCCAGCTGCCCCAGCTGCCCCAGCTGCCCCAGCTGCCCCAGCTGCCCCTGCCCGTCTCACCTCCCCACCTCATTTGCCCCAGCTGATAATATCACTGGGCACAATATAGCTGTTAATTCCTAGGCTGGATGGCACTGTCCATGTGGGCTGGAGTAAAAGTGAACTTCCTCCCAGGCTTATGTCCTCCTGGGGTCGTGTACTAGCAGGGTCATGTTCCTGGGACACGTGTCCTGGGACTCAGGTGAGTCTGCTGCATAGTGTCCTCACAGGCACAGTTCATTTAGCAGCACAGCCTCCTCCTACATTTTGTATTGAAGTATTTCCACAGGAGAAAAAAAGTCTTGTTTTCATTTCCTCAGTCACATGCTAATTGGCCCGCACTGCTATGAGCAATTACCACAGTCTAGGACTGACTTCAGTCTATTCTAACTTCCTTGAAAGTCAAGGAGCTGTGTGGCTGTGACACCTGTGAGTCATTCACACTTCATCTTCCAGTCACTGTCTTCGCTTCCCCACCCTGAATGCCAACCTGCTGGTGGGTGAGACCCTCCAGGGAACTGTGGAGCTGTGGGCAGGGCTTGGTCCCACCCACATTTTCTTTCAATAGACTTGCCTGGGCCTGTAGCATGGCTGTTGTCTGCTCTCCCAGTCCCAGCTGGCTGTCCAGGCCAGGCCCAGCACTGTGGTAGGAAATGCTTTCTGAAGCCCGCCCTGGGACTCTTGATTTTTAGGCCGTGCAGGCACTGGGGGAGAAGCAGGCTGTACGCTCCAATGAGAGGTGCTGAGTGGTGAGGCCCACCCAGGGCTGCAGTGGACACCTGTCACGGGAGAGGGAAGAGTGGACTTGAGGGAGCCTCTGCTGGCTTTTGGCCAGAAAAGACTGGAGCTGGCTGGCTGGCAAAGATCAGCTCGTTCTCCCCAGGGTAGCCCCAGGACTCCCGTCCACAGCTCTTGCACCCACGCCCAGCCCAGGCCTCATCCTGCTATGCCTGGGTAGCCACACTGGCATTTGGTATCCGGGGAGCTGCTGACAGTGCGTGTTCTGCCTGCTGACAAAGCATTGCCTATTTGGAAATGTCAGGCTGGCAGTGGCAAGCCCGGCCAGTACCTGACTCCTGACTGTGCTGCTGGATGAACTGCAGCCCCAGCAATGGAGCCAGGCAAGCGCTGAGAGGCACTGCTGAGGGTTGAACTCTGGGTGGGCTACAGGCTGTGGGAAAGCAGTGGTGGGCTGGCCCCACATCTGAAGGATGAGAGCTCAGCAACACAGCCTTGGTGGACTAGTGGATGTGGGAGTGCAGTGGTACACTGGGGACCCTGGCGTATCTTAGGGAGGTTTATTGCCATCAGCTGATTTCCCAGGGGTCCTTGCTGGCAGTGGCCACAGTATTCCAAAGAACTGTGTGGGAGGGGAAGGTGTGATGTGAGCACTGTCTCTGGCCTGCCTGGGCCTGAGCAGAGCTGAGTGACAGGCACATGGAAAACTAGGAGCTGGTGGAGCATCAGTGCTGGAAGCTGGCCCAGAAGGATAGGAGACAACTTCTCAGAGTGAGGGGACATGGCTTCTCTGCTTTTTTGTCCTTTGTGCAAGGGCTGGCCTTTGCAGCCAAGATTTAGCTCTCCTGTCCTGTCTGGACACAGGGCTCTGTGACCCTCTATGACGGTCAGCTTCCCTGGCTCTGGAAATCCAGACATTTTGGGCCCTGATTCCTATGAGGACTACCACCCTGCTGTGCCTAGGGCTTGCCTTGACTCTGTATATGGGGACAACCACCTCCCAACTGAGGAATTTCAGTTGGACCTCCTTATAGAATCAGTTCAGAAACAAGGCGTTTCCAGTTGCCACCCCACACTGTCTTTCCCACCCATGTTCCTGTGGGTCCAGGCTCTCTGGAGTCCTCACAGGAGCCGGTCACCACAGAGGACTGGACAAACTGTGGTAGGAACCCTGCAGTGACCCTGGAGGCTCCTCCTCTCTTTGGGGGTGAGGTGGGGCTGGGGTAGGAGGTGGAGAGGTAAGGAGTGGGGAAATGGGGGGACGGAGGATGGGGGGTATGACCCAAGGGACACACCATGGCTGGAGACACACAGAGAGGGCTGTGTGGTACCTGTGCATGGGGCAAAGTTGATTTGGATTCCTGGAAACATGGTGTCTTCTGCATTTCTTTTCCAGTTGCTGTGACAAAGTACCTGAGGAGAGCAACATAAAGAAGAAATGTTTTATTTTGGCTCATAGTTTGAGGATATGCTCCCCCATGGCAGGGACATGATGGCACAGGGACTGGAGGAGGCAGTTGGGGCTTCCCTCCCTAGCTAAACTCTCTGGAGCTGCACTTACAGATCCCACATTGCTGTTTCCTGCACTGTTTTATTTTTTTAAATATATTTTAAATTTACTCTTTGAGACTTTCATATATGCATATGCTATGTTTGATTATACTCACTTCCACTCCCTGCTCCAACTTTTCCTAAATCTCACACCATATCACCCTCCTGATTTCATGTCCTCTTTGCTTTTGAAAGATTTATTATTATTTTATGTATATGTGTGTATGCCTGCATGAGTGGGTGTACTGGTCCCCCCAGGGGTCATTAGATCCCCTGGCACTGGAGTTACTGGTGATTGTGAGCTGCCAGGTAGAGCCTGGTAATTGAATCTGGATCATGGTCTTAACCCCAGAGCCATCTCTCCAGCCCCCTCTTATAAAAACCCACAAGGCTATTCTGAATCCAGTCAAGCTGACAATGGGGAGTGACAGGGACAGGGTGGAAGGTGAGGCCTCCTCATGGACGGCATGCCTCCATGGATGGGAGGGTGTCTGAGCCCACCCTGGCCACAGGCTGACCGGGTTTTGAGACTCTCCTATCCTTCTTCCACTTGGACCCTCATTCTCAGGTCTTGCCTGGAGATAGCTGCCACACCCAGAGGGCCCCACATACAAATGCTCTTCTTACAATAAACTTCTGGGTTTGGGCTTTGATGGCTGCAATACATGGGCCAGTCCCAGGACCCCTTGGGTAAGTCAGGCTCCAGAACCAGGGGATAATAGCTTGTTGGAGATGTCTGAAAGTTTGTATGACTAAGTGCTGGCTGTGGTTAGTGTTTTGAGAGATGTGTGCATCTCCCTGAACAACATCTACCAGGCTTAAGAATCAGTTTGGGAGAGGCAAATCTGTCTTTTAATTAAGGAAAGGCCTTTTCCAAGTCTGAACTTTTAACCTGAGCACCTCCTCCTGGTTGCTGAACTTTGAGATAGAGGGACACCAACCAAGGCACTGGTAAGGCCTGCACTGTTTAAGGCTGAGCCATGTGGAGGCTATCTCTCCTAGTTAGGTCAGTCAGTAGGCTGGATATCCTATGGCTTTGCTGAAAACAACAGGAAAACTGCCAGCTACCATTTGGGTGAGAGTCATCTTGCTATTGAAGTAGAGCTGGGACTGAGGCCTACTCACTGATGGATGGATGAGGCCCCTACAGGTCGATCTGGAAGAAGAGATCACCAGTAAAGCCTGAGCTGAAGAAGCCTTCAGTGCCTGGAACATGGAGGTCTGGGCAAGCCTAAGAGACAGGCAAGGAGCTTGGGTGAGTGGTGCTAAGCTAAGCTGTCTCTTTTCCCTGCACCACAGCACGAGAACAGGCTTTCTAGGTAGGACCCTGGAACCAGGGTAGACAGTGTGAGTTGGGATCTCTGTCCCCGTAACTGAACTCAGAATTCAGTATGCCCAGTACTCAGAAGGACAGCTAGGGTCTAAGACAGGTGTGACAGGATCTTGCATTTCCTCCTGTTCTCAGTAGATCTGGGCTGCTGGGCATGGGCTTTAGCCTGCAGCAGCTGGGCCTTGCAGGATTTCATGACACATCTGAACTGTGGTCTAGATTCAATTATTTCATGTCCACACATAACAGCACTCACAGGTAGGCCTCTGTAGCACTGCCCCAAGCAAAGGAAGGATGTTCTCAGCATTGTGTAAAGTGCTGTCCTTGTGAGTGAACCTTTGAGGCAGGTTCTCCTTCTCCAAAATGTAGCCAAGTAAAATCCAGGCATGGTCCAGTGGCTCCCAGAACCAACCTGTGAAAAACACCCAGAGTCCAGATAGACCCAGAAAACCAGGTATGACCACATGACCCAAAAACCAGATATAACTGTGATCCAAAAAGCCAGGTGTCAGTCTGAAGTAGAGGTATAATCAGGGCTCAGGTTCCAGATCTGAGTAGTATCTTGGATTAATGCTGTGACTGGACCCAGAATCAAGGTGAGAACAAGACCTAGAAACCAAATTTGAGCAGGACCCATAACCCCAGGATTAAAGGTGTGACTGAACCCAGAATCCAGGTGTATCTAGCATCCAGAATCAAGGTATGTCTGGGACTCAGGTCACATCTGGAGTCAAGGTGAGACTAGAGTCAGAATCCAGTGTCCCCCTGCACTCCAGGGTCTGACTAAGGTCTGAGCCTGGGGTGTGACTGGATCTGGACTGCCGGGTGTGGGCTTCCCCCAGGGCCTCTGGGATTTTGTAACATGTTTTGTTTTTGTTCTATTTGTGTGGATCCCTTCTCTTCGACGCCCTCGGAGCTTATTTTCCATTTCCAGTGCTGCTGTAAGATTTCCCTTCAAAATATAATCACTTAAGTGAAAATCCATTGAAACCCCTCAACTAAACAACAGTGAGGTGGGTGAGTGGGCAGAGGCAGGGTGGGACAGAACATGGGGCTCTGTTCAGCCGTGGTAGGACATGGGGAAGGAAGAAGTTGGGGGATGGATGAAGATCTCTCAATGCAGCCAAAGCTGGTACTGGACGACCAGGTTTACCATGGCAGCAGCCTGTCTAGCCTGGGCTTTAAATCCTTTCTTGACTCATGGCTATATGTGGACTTGAACTGAGGCTCAGCATGTACCTGCCTGCCTTCTCCACCCTGAGGCGGGTCCAGTACTATCCATTCACATGAACAGTGAGGACAGGAGCTGATGCCCAGCCATAGAGCCTTGAGTGGTCACCGCTGCTCCTCAGTTCACAGGTGCTGAGTAGGCCATGTTGGCACCGTGGCTGCTGCTTCTTCTTGTGGCACTCAAGGCCTTTTCATTGGCTATTCCACTCTACACTGTGTGAACCTAGGAATGGGATCTTTCGTGAACATATATGACAGGGACAGGTCTAAGACCCCAAGCTCAGGATGCATGGCTGATGGAAGTTGATCTTGGTGGCAGAACCTCTGAGGTTGGCTGTGATGCAGGCCCATCTGCCTCCCCAGCAGACAGGGGCCTGTCCAGAAGCTCATGGATGCCACCAGCCAATAAATCAGACTCCTCTTCTCTACCTGGGAACTCTGTCTAAGGAGTTGTAATAGCCGGGCGGTGGTGGCGCACACCTTTAATCCCAGCACTTGGGAGACAGAGACAGGTGGATTTCTGAGTTCGAGGACAGCCTGGTCTACAGAGTGAGTTCCAGGACAGTCAGGGCTACACAGAGAAACGGTGTAAAAACCAAAAAACAAAACAAAACAAAACAAAACAAAACAAAACAAAACAAAAAAAGGAGCTGTAATATCTTCTAGAGAGGCCCGGAAAGTGTTGTCATCGGAAAATTCTTCTCTGGACGCCTGTGTTCTGTATCCTCAGCCTCCTCTAAGGCTCTGAAATGACTTATGCCCAAGACCCAGACTCTGTCATTGTAGATGGAGGCCACCATGTGCTGCAGCCAGATCTAGTGAGTGAGAACTGATCGCTTAGGTTTCCAGTCCTCTGAGAGCAGTGACTCAAGTCAGAACCTTAGAATTTGCTGGAATAGGCACCTTTGCATCCTGGTTTTTGCACTTTGGCACTGACTTAATTAGGGTTTCCATTGCTGTGAACAGACACCATGACCAAGGTAACTCTTATTATAAGAGAGAGCATTTAATTGGGCTGGCTTACTGTTTCAGGGGTTTAGCACATTATCATTATGACAGGAAACATGACAAACTGCAGTCAGACATGGTGCTGGAGGAATTGAGAGTTCTACATTTTGATCCTAGATCAAGGCAGCCAGGAGGGGACTCTTATGCACTGGGTGGAGCTTGAGCAAAGGATCGCAAAGCTCACCCCCAACAGTGACACACTTCCTCCATCAAGGTTGTGATTTGGATATGCCTAGGGAATGACACTCCTTATTGGAGTAGGTGTGGCCTTGTTGGAGGAAGCGTGTCACTGTGGGAGTGGGCTTTGAGACCCTCCTCCTATCTGCCCAGAAGTCAGTCTTCTCCTAGCGGCTTTTGGATCAAGATGAAGAACTCTCAGCTCCTTCTCCAGAACCATACCTGACTGGAGGCTGCCATGCTTCCTGCTACGATGACAGTGGACTGAACCCCTGAAACAGTAAGCCAGCCCCAATTAAATGTCCCTGATAAGAGTTGCCTTGGCCACGGTGTCTGTTTACAGCAATGAAACCCTAACTAAGACAAAGGTCACACCTACTTCAACAAAGCTACACCCCATAATAGTGCTGCTTTCCCTGGGCCAAGCATATTCAAACCACCACAGCCATTGTCAACTTAAAATCTAGGAGACAACTTCTGGGCAACAAATGAGGGAAGACTCACTGTGAGTATGAGGAGCAGGTGCTGGATGTGGGAGAGTGGAGACAACTGAATACTAGTGTCAATTTCTCTCTGCTTCCTGACTGCCAAACCCTAAACCCCATGACCAGTCATCTCATCCTCATCCTCCAGCCACCATGCTTTCCCAACACCATAGATTATACACTCAAACTGTGAGCCAAAAATAAACTCTTCTTTCACACAGTTTCTCTAATCAGGTAATGTTTTGTTTTTCCAGAAAGAAGGTTCTCTGGGTAGTCTTGGCTATCTTGGAACTCCATCTGTAGACCAGGCTGGCCTTTATTTAGAAGATCCACTTGCCTCTGCCTGCCAAGAGCAGGGAATAAAGGCGTGCACCACCACTGCTAGGCTTGGTCAGGTAATTTTATCAGAGCAAAGAGAAAAGTAATTAGTACGTGATCCTCCCTAACACAGAAACCTACCTAACAAAGGGGCCTACCCAACACAGGGTCTACCTAACAAAGGGGCCTACCCAACACAGGGTCTACCTAACAAAGGGGCCTACCCAACACAGGGTCTACCTAACAAAGGGGCCTACATAACACAGGAGTCTACCTAATACACAGGCCGACCTAATACAGGAGTCTACCTAAAACAGAGCCTACTTAACACAGACCTTACCCAACACACAGACCTACCTAACACAGGGTCTACCTAACACATAGGACTACCTACCTAACACAGGTCCTATGGAGCACACAGGCCTACCTAACTCACAGCCTATCTAGCACAAAGCCTACCCAACATATGAGCGTATCTAACACAGAGCCTTTGTGACATATGGCCTACCTAATGCAAGGACCTACCTAATAAGTGTCCTCTTCACACTTCCCAGATCCCTTGGTATTTTCATTGTGAATGGAATTCAGAAAGGAGAGGGAGGAGGCGGCTGGAGAAAATAACCCAGAAGACATTCTGTCCTCAGAGACTTCCTCTTCTCATTACCAAACAAGTTCACAGTTTCTCTCAAGCAGGACAGCAGGCTGTCCAAAGCCAAACAGAGAGATAACTCAGCCCAGGGGTTAGCACCTTCTCTCCACCACCTTGGCTCTGTGTCTGTATTTGGCAGGTTATCACTGGGGAGCTTGTTTCTGTTGGGATTGCAGTTTGGAGACCCTGAGGCTGGACTGTAGTCAAGAAGCTGTTGGATGAATCCGTAGCATGTTGGCTCCATTTATCAGCCTGTAGGCCCTCCCCAGGCCCTAGGCCTTGAAGCCACAATAAATATTGATTTATTCAGGCAAATTGATGTGTTTCTAAGGATCTGGGTCGATAGCAAAGTTACAAGGATCAGGCCAAAGTCACACACGTGCTCAGCTCTAGTGTTAAGGAAGACCCGGGCAGAGGCTGAAATGGGATCTGCCGCTATCTAGGGTGTCAGGGAGTTAGCAGAGAAGGGGCCTGGCAGATGCTACCCTGGGGTTTATGGGCATTATCTGGGTACATGTTCTTCTGCCTGCCTGGACTTGACATGTGCTTGGCTCCCAGCTACGTTTCTGTCTCTTGTTACTGTCTAGGCATGAGGACCTGGGTAGGTTTTCTTCTGGTGGCCTTGGGTCCAGGCCAGTGCAGATCAACCTAATAAGACAACTTCTTTTAGGGCCCTGTTTTGGCTCCTGGTCCTTTGGGATCACAACTCTCTCACCCCTAATCCAACAGTTCTTTACTCTGGTCTCGGGTCCACAGAAGGCCTGTACCCCAAGCACATACCAACAGGCAACTGCATCTCCTTGCTTAAGATTCCTCATCTGATCTAGCTCATCTGGGAGTCTGTAGGGAACCCACCACCTCCATCGCTCCTCTACCCTGGGACTTTTTTGTATACACTCCTGTCTTTGCCTAGAACTGTTGTCTTCATCTCTCAGTCCATATCTGCCTGTTTCCCTTTCTCACCCTTCCAAGATCCCCTCCCACCTGTAACCATCCTCCCCAGAGGGCAAGGCTGGGGACCAGGACCTTGGGAGGATGCCACCCACTGACTTCGTCAGGGGTGGATGAGTGTGACATGCTGCAGCATGCCATATGGATGGTGGATGTACTAAACCCTGCTCTCCACTTCCGCTCTCTCCCCACCCCCAGCACCCTTGTTTATAATCGCTCCTAATGGCTCTGGTGCATTCTGCCATACTTCCTGCCCTTGAACATCAAGACGGGGTCTTGTGTGTTCTGCTCTGGTGGGGCCACTTTATTTATGAGAATTCGGTGAATGCAGATGTACTGTTTCTAGCTAATAGCCCCAAATCACTTGTGCTGCCCCATTAGCAGGGAAACCGGTCTGTATACATTACACACCACCTAAGTAGGAGCCAGGCAGCAGTTTTATGACCCTATAAAACTTTGGGAGTTTATTGCTATTGAACAAACATGTAATCCGATGCTTCAAGCTCAATATATGTAGCCAGCAGCATTCAGACCAGCTGCAGCTGTGGCTCCCATGGCCAGATTGAACTACGGACATTCAGGGGCTTTGGAGCCGATTGGAGATTGATCCGTTGTAGGACAAGGGGAGGATTTATGGCAATTGTGTGGGGTTGGTACTCCAGCATATTGAACAGCCCAAGGACAGGGAAGGGGAGGGGAGTTGTCTGGGACCCAGGGTGAGAGGCTGGTCAAAGGATGCCTACAGCAAAGAAAGCAAGTGGAGAGAATGAGCCCGGCATAGCTCCTGGAGAGAAGGGGGAAGGTACAGGCTGGGAGAAGTCAGTGGCTAACCCTTACTCATCCAAGGCCTTCGCCTGTCTCCATCCATCCCCCTGTCTATCCAACTGTCTTTCAATTATCCATTCACCTGCCAACCTATCCAACCATCCATGCGTGCATGCATCCACCCATGCGTGCATCCACCCATGTGTGCATGCTGTCCATCTGATTAATCGTCACCGTATACAAGATTTGTCCCTCTTTCTATCTACCCATTCACTTATCATCCACCTATTAGTTGTCCATCCACCCTTCCAACCATCCACCTACCCATCCACCTGTGGACTCACGTGTCTGCCCTTCTTCTCCTAGCCTCACCCATTTGACTATCCATCCTCCCAGTTTAGAACTTCTAACCCCACCCAAGAACAGTTGTCCTTCCAGTCCCAGATGACCAGAGCCTGAGAAATCAACAGTGGCTTATTCTACCATCCAGAAGATCCTGGCATTGTTGTTTGATTTTAGCCAGGGTATTCTCCAGAATCTCGTTCTTGTGTCTACATTCCATGTATATGTATATTTTTTAATGATTTATTCTTATTTTTTGTGCATTAGTGTTTTGCATGAACACATGCCTGTGTGAGGGTGTCGGATCCCCTGGAACTGGAGTTAATAGAAATCTGTAAGTTGCCATGTGGTTGCTGGGAATTGAACCTAGGTCCTCTGGAAGAGCAGCCAGTGCTCTTAATCACTGAGCTGTCTCTCCAGTCCCACCGTTATTTTAAAGGATGGAAATCCTCACTGCTAATGGTAATTTATTTATTGCTTCCCAGCCTTGTCCTGTGCACACCCTTCCAAGTTCAAGAATGTTTTTTAGGTGCTGCTTCCAGCTATAGCTTCCCTAGCAGTGAGGCCAGCTGCTCTAACCTATGAGTCCTGATCTGGCTCTCTGTGTACATGCATTCTGTGTGTGCATGTGCATGCGTGTGCGAGTGCACATGAGTATGTGAGTGTGTGTGTATACACAGGCCATATGCTTGGCTTCATCTGCAGTGCATGCACATCTTTCTCAGTATTTTTGCTTCAGAATAACTTATGCTGTGGTAATGGTATTACTTTTTATCGTGTCAGTGTCAAACACTTACCTGACACGCTGCTTATCCTTTACCTTGATGTTCCTTCAGTCCCACCTGAGAGGTTAGCTTTCACACAAAGTGTACTCATCTTGACTTTTTTTCTTAGAAATTTCTTTCCCACTGGGATTTGGTATCTATTTTCCTCTTTTTTCTTTCTTTTTTCTTCCTGTTCTTTCAATGGTAAAGTTATTTTCTGTCATCTCTGTCTTACACCATCTTTGTTTGCAGCCCACACAGTGAGGCCCAAACTCTGCTCTAGAGGATGCCCTGGGTTTCACCCTCCCTACCTCCCATCCCCATCATCTGACCATGTGTGTCCATGCCCCCAGGGCCTCAGCACATTTATTTGGACTTATTGTCTCAAAGAGTGGCCCTAGCCCTCCTCAGTGATTAGAGAGGTTTTATCCTTGTTTCCATGAGGGTTATGAGCAAGACCTGTGGCCACCCTGTGGATGAAGGAGACCCATGCTGAGGCCCCTATGGACCCCTCACTCAGTTCTACTGCTTCCCTCCCTCACTAGCATCCTACCTCCATTGTCCTGAATACTGGACACAGTGCCAAAATGTACTTCCTACAGAACAGCTTCCATGGTACCCCAGTCATACACCAACCGTCATTCTGAGGATGTTGAAGAATCACCGGCTTCTCTTGCCACTCCTTTCTCACCCTCAACGTCCTGTCTTCAACTCGATGTCACCATCAGAAAATTCGTGCCCAGGTCTCCATAGCTCATTTGGCAGAGTGTTTGCCTAGCACACACAGAGCTCTGGGTTTTACCCTCAGAGCTGCATAAGACAGGCACGGCAGCAGACATCTGTAATTCCAGCATTTGTGAGCCAGAAGCAGGAGGTCAGAAGTTCAAGGCCATTCTTGATTACATAGCAAGTTTGGGGCCAGCCTGGAATACACGAGATTCTACAGAAAGAAAGAAAGATAAGAAGGAAGGAAGGCCCAGTTTGGGCCCCAGCACTGAGCAGATCCCAGATGGCAGTTCTGCACCCAATCTCACAAGACCCAGAGGAAGCAGGCATCCCAGGAGCTCTAACCTGGGCAGTATCTTAGATAAGGAGACAGCAACACCCGCCCCAAACAGGGAGCAACTGGGACCCACTGGAGCACTGGTTCCTTCCTGTCTGCATCCAAGCACTGAGTAGATCTTGGGCCCCAGCTCTAACCCCAGTAGTAACACCAACCCCACACAGTTCTGACACAACCAAGATAATAGGAAAGACAGGCTCCAGTCAGAAACAGGGCAGGTAGCTATAAGGTGACCCAGATGGCAAAAGGCAAGCACAAGAACATAAGCGTCAGCAACCAAGGGTACTTGGCATCATTAGAACCTAGTTCTCCCACACTAGAAAGTCCTGAGTTCCCCATATCACCAGGAAAGCAAGATTCAGATTTAAAATCACTTCAAATGATGATAGAGGACTTTAAGAAGGACATAAATAACATTCTCAAAGAATTTGAGGAGAACACAGGTAAACGGGTAGAAGCCCTTAAAGAGGAAACACAAAAATCCCTTAAAGAATTACAAGAGAACACAACCAAACAGGTGAAGGAATTGAACAAATCCATCCAGAACATAAAAATGGAAGTAGAAACAATAAAGAAATCACAAAAGGAGACTAACCTGGAGATAGGAAACGTAGGAAAGAAATCAGGAGTCATAGATCACCAACAGAATACAAGAGATATTAGACAGAATCTCAGGTGCAGAAGATACAATAGAAAATATAGATACAATTATCAAAGAAAACGCAAAATGCAAAAAGTTCTTAACACAAAACATCCAGGACACCCAGGACACAATGAGAAGACCAAACCTAAGGATAATAGGTATAGATGAGAGTGAAGATTCCCAACTTAAAGGGCCAATAAATATCTTCAACAAAATTATAGAAGAAAACTTCTTTAACCTAAAGAACGAGATGCCCATAAACATACAAGAAGCCTACAGAACGCCAAATAGACTAGACCAGAAAAGAAATACCTCCAGTCACATAATAATCAAAACTCCAAATGCACAAAACAAAGAAAGAATATTAAATGCAGTAAGGGAAAAAGGCCAAGTAACATATAAAGGCAGACCTATCAGAATTACAGCAGACTTCTAACCAGAGACTATAAAAGTGAGAAGATCCTGGACAGATGTCATACAGACCCTAAGAGAACACAAATGCCAGCCCAGGCTACTATACCCAGCAAAACTCTCAATTACCACAGATGGAGAAACCAAGATATTCCACTACAAAATCAAATTTACACAGTATCTTTCCACAAACCCAGCATTACAAAGGATAATAGTAGGAACGCTCCAATACAAGGAAGAAAATTATACCCTAGAAAGAGCAAGAAAGTAATCCTCTTCCAACAAATCCAAAAGAAGATAGCCACACAAAGATAAATCCAACTCTAATAACAAAAATAACAGGGATCTCTGTTCTTTAATATCTCTTAACATTAATGGACTCAATTCCCCAATAAAAAGACATAGGCTAACGGAATGGATACATAAACAGAACCCAGCATTTTGCTGCATACAGGAAACCCACCTCAGTGACAAAGACAGACACTACCTTAGAATAAAAGGCTGGAAAACAATTTTTCAAGCAAATGGTCCTAAGAAACAAGCTGGAGTAGCCATTCTAAAACCTCCAGCCCAAGAATACAAAGGGAGGGACTCATGGCTACACCTGTATAGGTGGTTGAGGGTGGCCTTGTCAGGCATCAGTGGAAGTGGTGCCTTGGTGTCTGAAAGTTTGTGTTGGGAGAGCAGGAAGGTGGGAACGGGAGGATGATGGGAGCACACCCTCATAGAAACTCCCAGAATTATATGGATTAGACATGACAGAGGCAGGCTGCCAGAAGACTAGATTCCAGAATTCAAACAAAAAATTATCTTGATACTAAAATTTGTTTTGAGAATGTTATATTGCAGAATACACATCCTTGGTGTATCTACTCATCAAGCAAGCTGAGCAGACCTGCTCGAACCTCTGATGTCCTGAAATTTCAGGATGCAGTGAAGACACCGACGTCAGAGGCTTATCAATTTACTCTTCCCCCGCCCCTCTTCTACTATCTCAACTCCTGTAATCAACTTGAAGAAGTTAATGAAAGTCGGCGCCCCTATTCCCTGGGCTTGGGGACTGAGGTGGTTAATATTGGGCTGTCTTTCTAGGAAAGAATAGTGGTTTTGTTGGAACAGGGAGGATTTATTGGAACAGCTAGGATTTATTGCATAGCCATAACCTATTGGTAGAAATCTGTATAATTGTTATTAAGTTGAAGTTATAATTTCTTAAATGGTACAAAATTTACTTTGATTTCAAATTTAAGGTTTTCATTGGCACGGGTTTCTTATTGATATAAAAGTGAGATTAATATTGTTACTCTCATAGGCATTGTGCCTATATAACACATTTAGGAATACAAGGCTTAGACTCAGTCCTTCTTTAATTTTTTTTTAACTGATTTGAGACAGTTAGCCTGTGAGCTAAGGGCCTATAGCAAATTCATGGCTCTGAGTTTACTGTTAGGGTGTTTTCTATATTTTATTTAGAAATAACTGAGAGGAGTTAACAGACAGCAGTTCAGATTGCCTTACATGGATAGTTGGTTTTCAAAATGTCAGAAGTCCACAGAATTGACGTTACAAACATTTCTGTATTAATGCACTTTGATTAGAGACCTGGCTGCTCCTGACAGCTTCCCTGTTTTGGATTTTAAGAAGAAATTGAGCATCTTTGGAGTTACTCCAGTTGTGGTGAAATAGCTACTAGGCAAGAATTGCCTCTCTTCCTCTACAGACAAATTACTGTCCAGAAAAGGACACACTTGCAGAATAGTTGACTCATTATATCTGCCAAGACAGAGTAATCAGCCCTTAATAATTCTGCATTACTAGGTCTGTCAGATGATCCTGGGCCAAAAGGCTGAAGATCAGATGCTCCAACATTTTGTAGTATAAGGACTGTCCAGGTGTTCAGCGGTCCCTATAAATTGTCTAAGTTTTAGAAGCTATGCTTTGTACTTCCCATCATTTCAGTTAATTCAGTCATTCTGGATTTATGACGAGGTTGAAGACTTACAGTCTCATAGCCAATCGCGGCTATTTATTTTGAGAGAAAAGATTTGAGAGGATGGTTTTCAGCTGACATTCATTCTAAAGCCAAGAAAAAAGCCAGGTTCAGAGCTAAGTCTTTTAGTTAGGAGGGATGACAGAGGTTCTGTTTAGTCAACAAAATGATGGGCTGGGTATTATGTCTATCTTGTACCTTACTGATACAAATTGGTATAGTTATGCTCTAACTGTATTTTGAGAGAAAAGGTTTTTTTGGGTGATATGTAGGAGGAGCAAAGGTGGGAGGAGTAAGGAGAGCAAGAGGAGGAGTAAGGAGATGAGAGGGAGAGAGAGAGAGAGAGAGAGAGAGAGAGAGAGAGAGAGAGAGAGAGAGAAACATGGAGGCAGATCAGATGTTCGCATGTCTCCACC
>NW_021604647.1:651900-674277 GCF_004785775.1 Grammomys surdaster | reverse complement strand
AGAGAGAGAAACATGGAGGCAGATCAGATGTTCGCATGTCTCCACCAGTCAAAGGTAGTTGGTATATCTACGTTGGGTATTGGGTTACACTTCCGATTGTATGGGCATCTTGTTATTGAGCATTACCAAACTTATAAAGCCTTTGACTAACATTTTTAAAAAGTTACTAATAAAAAAAAGAAAAAAAGAAGGAAGGAAGGAAGGAAGGAAGGAAGGAAAGAAAGGAGGGAAGGAGGGCAGGAAGGAAGGGTGGGCCTGTGGTGCAGGCGAATATTAGCGAAATTGTGACAGGTCTGCTATCTCTCAGTAGTTTCACTTCAGGTGGTGGAGAAAGTGGGTGAGGGATGTTCGCAAGGCAGGCAGGTAGCATGAGTCAGGATTCTCCCGGAAAACTCTGTGTGGGAAGGCAGGAAGGACCAGAGCTAGATCTGACTCCTGAAGAAAGACAGAGACAGCCTGGCTTCTGTGTCACTCTTCTGTATGTTGTGATGCAGCTATGCGTAAGTTGGGGACAGAGTTAAAATTTCTATCTCCCTACTTTTGGTCAAAACGTTAAGTAAGTCAATCTTTCCATTTCACTTGATATGTTATACTGTTTTCTCTTAATTTGGATGAGTATTTGGGCCCAGAGCCTGACTTAATAATCTGGGCTCCAGTGGCAGAGTATGTCAGGACACAAAGAGACAGTGTCTCACCCCAAGAGTCTTGTTTGTGGCTCACTGTCCCTGAATAACTCCACACTAGAGCACTTCTATCTGCTGACTTGTTGAGAGGTGGTCTTGACTGTTCATTCATGCATGTGTGCTTGTGTGCGTGCTTGCATGCATGTGTGTGTGTGCATGTGTCTCTTTGTGTCTGTCTCTTTTGCTCTATGTGTGTGTATGCATGTACATGTGTGTGTGTCTCTGTCTGTCTGCCTATCTCTGTGTGCATGTGCATGTGTGTTGCTAGTAATTGAATCCAGGGCCTTACACATGTGCTTTGACACTGATGTATGTTCCCAATCCAAGGCCCTACCTTTTTGTGCAATCATTGGCATCTCTGGATTCCAGCCTGGATAGTCCTCAGTAGGACACCAGGTCTGCCACATTTGGGAGAGGCTGAGTGTACCCATCTGGGGTGATCAGTAAAATGGGATTATCAGTCATTGAAATAATATGTGTGGCATGTTTTGAGCAATGCTTAGCACAGTCTCCCTTGAATGTTCTAGAAATGTCTTCTTCCAAAGACTTTCTGGTCCTTTTTGTCATAGGCTAATTCCATCTGTGGCATCACAGTGAGTTTCACAGGCCCTCTGGGGGATTTGGGGGCTGTCCAAGTGGGTCTCAATGTTTAAGACCTCCCACAACTCTCTGCTGAAGCTGTCCTTCCCCTCCCCTACTCCCCAGCTTAGAAATCTTTGGGGAATGGAAAGGGCATCTGCTCTCCCCAGAGCTGGCTCTGTGTTCACACAGGCCTTTCCTGTTCTGTCTCCAAAGGGTGGCCCGGGTAGTGGTATTATTTTGTTGTGAGCTTCGGGACAGTGAAACTTTATCCTCAGACAGCCTCACAGGCCATGTATACCCACTGGCAGTGTTCCTCTCTCAGCCAACCTTGCAGGGTATAGGAAAGGGGGGCATGTGGGGGCAGAGTTGAGGGGCCTGAGAAAGGACCCCTTCAGTATACTCATCAGTGGCCAAAGAAAGCAGTTTTCCAGGAAAAGTCAGGTGACCTCCCATTCTGGGGCCGGCAAAACAGTATTTTTAGGGAGACTGCTGAACCTTTTCCAAGTCAGGCACAGATGGGGACCAAGTAAAGTTGCCATAAACGTGGCGTAGCACAGGCCTTGTTTTTTGGCCACAAACCCCATGATTCCAACTTGGACTGTGCCTCTCCTACATTCTTGGACCTGGCTCAGACACCAGCACTAAATGGCTGTTTGACGGTACAATAGAGGCAGAGGCCTAGACGTATGAAAGACAGGGCTATGTGCACAGGGAGTCTGGATAGGGAGAGCCCACGACTGGAGTAGAAATTCCCACAGGGTAAGCTTGGGCATCACCGCAGTCCAAGTCCCAGGGAGGTCTGGAAGATAGAGGCTCCCAGCAGGGCTGAGATCAGGATGAGCTACCAGTCAGAATAGGGGCAGCCTTGGGTGCTTGAATCAGGCAGGCAGCAGGACCAAGTTGTAGGAAGGGTGGCTGCTTCCAGATTAGTTGACAAGTGGAGAAAGGATCAGCCTCAATTAACACTAGACTTGGTCCCAGGGTGATGGCCCTCAACTTAATGGTAATTACTGGAACATTGGTCTTTCCCTGTAGAGGCTAGCAGAGTGGGAGGCAGGAGGGGGCTGGGGATGGGAGTTGGGCCAGCTGAGCTGCTTCCAGCATAACCTGGGTCTTGTCTTGTGTCCATTGAGGTTGAAGCAGGAGACACTGCAGGGATGGCATTGCTCCTCAGAGGACAGCCCTCTGGGAGTAGGCCTCAGTTCCCCTCTGCCTTTACCTAGTCTCTATGATTTTGCTTCCTAGTAACTTTGTCCCTTTTGTCTCTGTTCCACTTCTTGCCAGAGCCATCAGAGTCTGTAGAGTTTGGAAGTATGCTGTGAGGTCAGTCAGTCACTCAACAATCGCTTACCTGGTTATATGGGTCTGGGAAACTAGTTTAGATTCTCCAAGACCTTAGATCAAGTAATCAGTTTTCCTGGGGACAAATGTCTTGCTGGAGGCTTGTATGTGTCCCACCAGGGTGGCCTTGCAAGCAAGTGGCCTCTCTTGGCTTCATGTAGGATTCTAAATATAGCATTAGTGTTTTTTGAAAGATGTACTTGGAAGCTACCTTTCAACAGAGTGACCAGGTCTTATTCGGCAGCTGTCGAATATGGTTGAAGGCATGCAGACAGCTCCCCTCCGTATGTGTCCATGTGTCTCCCTGTCCCTTTGGAGGTCAGCCTGTGTGATAGGACCATGCTGTCACATGGGGCAGCCTCTTGCTGTTGTGGGAATCTGTGCAATTTGCTCCAAAGTGTCTCTGATGAATTATTGGTTTAATAGCTGAGGAGCAGCAGGGTGCCAGAAACAGGCTCTGGGGTCTGGGGAGGGGGTTTGGGGCGGGGCCTATCACTGCCCTAGGGGTATCTTGCTCCCAGTCAGGTGCCAAGAATGCAGGCAGAGAGATTTATCTCTCTAGCTTTATGAGGCACTAACGGGAGAAGGCTGAGAGTCAGAAACTGAATAATTGATTGTCCTGGCTTGCTGGGAGATGACTGGCTTGAGAAGGTGGAAGCCCCATCCGTGCAGAAACCAGACAGAGAAGATGTAGTCACAGCTGGACTGGTGGACCAAACGTGGGTGCAAGGTCACAAGAGCCTTGAGTTAATGTCAGAGGCTGTGATCCCTGGAGCATGCACTCGGATTCCACGAGTCCAAAAGACTGTACTGTTGGTTCCCTCCAATCCCTTTACCCACGTGTATATATATACCTTCCAGCCTCACACACGCACGTATGTCCACCTTCCAGCCTCACAACACCGTCAGTCAGGGCCACCCTCCATCCACCCCACCACCCACCATCCCAGGGACCTGGCTGCAGTCTCAGCAGGCTCTGTACTTGGCTTCCTAAGCACCTAGAGATTAATGAAAGGCAGGGAGTGATGGGGTACTCCACCTCAGATGGGGACGATGGGATTCTGCCTGCCTCAGCCTTTCCTGGGAGGACCCCACACGGGTGTCAGACCTCCTCCTTGGAGCTCTTTCTTCTCTGTCTCTCCCTCCCCCTCTCCAGCCAGGAGACTCTCAGTCCAGGACATGGATTTCCCAGGGAAAGGTGGGCTGCCATGAGCTGGGGCAAGTGGGATGCCCTTTAGGACAAAGCTGGTGGCAAGCCCTCTCCACTGAGGGTGCGATCCCTTCCTGAGGCCTCGATGACTATGACCCTGTCCTGTCCTAAAGGACTCAAGCCCTATGCCCCAAGGAGGTCTGTCTCACAAGCCTGTGTGGCCTGCTCAAGCCAATGGGTTTCTCTCTGGCACAGGGAACCATTTGCTCACATTTTTATGAACAAAGATGTTGCTATTCCCCTTGCTGGCTTTGGGAGCATCACCAGGTGGGGTCAGGACAGGACTGGCAAGAATGGATATAGAGCTCTTCCTGTCAGCCGCTGATGGAAGCAGTGCCCACCATACAACCCATCCCTAAGAGATCCAGCAGATTCCAGTTCAGCCTGCCTCAGTGTCTCTTCCAGGACTACCTTGCTGCTAGGCAAGGTCCGACTTGCATGCCAGCAGCCTCTGAGATGTTCCCATCTGTTGAACAGGTGAGACAATAAAATACTCAGGCACAAAACTTGCCCATGCCCTGAGCTTTTGAGGGGGTCACCGGGAGGAATCTGAGTCAGAGGAGGGGTTCTGTTGGCCCCATATTCCCATTGGGGGTCATTACCCACCGTCCTCCCTGGGTCACATCATGACCTTAGTCTAGAGGCTTGGTGGCTGACCCTGATTGGTTTCCCCTCTGTCCCTAGGAGGAGAGGCATTTGCTTGGCCAGGGTAGCCAGGCAGATCATATAGAGTTTGTTTTCAATTAACACTTGTTTAGCAAAGTTTCTCCTCCCCACGTCTCCCTGCTTGCAGGCAGGGCCCCTCTTGGCCCATGTCATCTGCTAAGCCCTTGCTCAAATAGAAGCAGATTTGCTGCTTTCTAAACACAGCTAATCCAGTTGTGCTCAAGGGCTGGGAGGAGGGTAGCCTTAGGCATCGAGTAAGCTAGGATCTGTCTGGTTCTGGGGGCTGAGGGCTGGAGTACTGGACAGCCAGAATTGGTCTAGTGGATGTCACCATGGTGTCCCCTCCTTATTTGCCCAGAGCATCTGAGGAGGGAAGGCAGTAGCCAGGATCCTTTAAACAAGAATTCTGTGGCAGTCATGGAGTATTTTGTCCCTTAGATCCAGCCCAATCTGCTCTGTTGTGTCCCTGACCTCCCATCTCACACCTTTGGGTGACAACCAGTACGGTGTGTAATTTGACCCTGGGGGTCCAGACAGAGTCTCTTTGGTCATCAACTCTGTTTTCTACAGGGTCAAGCAGGTTCCAGGAGTAGGAGTGAGGCCTTCATGTCTATTTCAGAAAACCACAACCAACTCATAGCCCTGCCCCCTGCCTAGCCTACTTTGTTTGCAAAGGTACAGAGCCAGTCGGCTTATCCCAGAGTTGTTCTCTGTGACCTGTGAGAGGCTTGTGTGCTGAGTTCTGCCTGTCTGAGGTAGGAGCCAAAAAAGCTGCCCTGAATCCACCCAGCTCCCAGTTGACGGATTCAATTCAGTTCCACAAATATTGACCCTGAGTCTAATCCACTTGTCCTCTAACGCCGGCTCACTCCTCTGTGGGCCCAGTGTAGCTGCCGCACATTCTGTTTAATACCACCTGATGTTCCTGATTCCCACTGAGGGACCGAGGCTTACTACACCCGTGGAGGAAGGGGCAGTGCTGGACTCTGACCTCTGTGTCCAGATTGGCCACATTGGAAGGCAATGGGGGTGTAAGGAGCCCATGGGCCAGCTGGGGTGGGTGCCTCTACCATCTACCATCTTGCCTGGTAGCCAAGTGGCACCCAAATCTTGCCTGTGTCCAAACTGGTTCAGCAGGCTCACGTAGCTGGAGAGCCCAGCCTGGCTGGGGTGCTCTGGCTTGTGTGTGAGCCTCAGTGTAGCTGTCGGGATGGGATGGGGTGGATACAAAGCCCTTTAGCGGGACAGAAGCAGGAATGCTCAGGGCACATGGCTCTAGCACGTGCCCCAGGCTCCTTCTGTCCCCTCTTCTCAGGAGACTCCCCTTTCCTTCATCTGACCCCTCGACTCTGACCTTAAAGGCTTTTCTTGGGAGTCTTCATGACTCCAAGGCCTAGACACTTGATTCTCAGGTCAAGGCTGAACTGACAACAACTCAGATGGACAGGGTCTGGGGCTTGGGGTGACCCTGGAGACTGGACCCTAGGACACTGGGTGGGGAGGGGTGTGAGGACATACACCCTGTGCTGAGGACCTGGCACCATCCCTGGCCAGAGGACAGTGGCCAGTCATTTGCTTTAGTGGCCTAGCTATTAGGATCTGTTGGACACTGCTGCTACATGGTGACCTCATAGCAGGGACCAGGACATTTATCAGAAAAGGAACTGATGGATTAAGGTGGAACCGGGTGAATTGATTTTTCCCCATGAGCACTTAGATACTGTTCTTTTTCAGATCTCAGGGTGGCAGAGACAGGGAGAGGGACTCCACAGTGAGAGAGGAGGGGACAGATAGAGTATGATAGGACAGCTATGTGACAATGCTGAGGGACAAGGAGAAAGGTAGGGTGAGCTGGGTGGTGTTGGGGACAATCAAAAGCTTCTCAGCCTTTGGCAGAGGGACTGTGACTACAGAAGCTTTGTCCTCTCTGGATTGGAGCCAAAGGCTGACCCTTACCCCCACCCCCACTAGCTGTGGGACAACAGACTACCTCTCCTGCTATGTCTCACTAGCCTTCATATAGTCCTTGAAGAAGGAAAGCCTAGTGGTGCATCCATTCATTCCTTCATGTGGCAGACACTGCAAAAAAGGGAGGCAACAATCGGCCAGCCCCAGCACAGGCAGGGACGGTGATAATCTAGACTCACGTGCAATGTGGTAGTCCTGTTTCTTCCTACAGTAGGTCTGATGTTAGTGTGTACAGGATATCCACCCCTGTACAGTCATAGCCACTCTGCAGGGCTGTACTTGCTCAACCTGCCCTGCTGTGCCCTGCCATCTTATTGTGGTCCCTGCTATGCAGAGGCATACCTAGCTCCAACCTCATGTGGGCTACATGGAGCAGGGAGGTCATGCCCCCATCTTAGTCCATGGATGTGCCCAGGGGTTTCATAGGCATTGCAGTTTCCTGGCTGTGAGTTGTGCACATGGCTCCTAGGCAGCCAGAGTGTGGCCCTACTGTGCTCACCATATAGCCTGTCTCTGTCACAGTTTGCTTTAGCAGGAGATTTGTAAGGAAGAACAGGTAAGCCAGTACCAACCAGTCTCTGTCAAAGGATGCATTTCAGCTTGATCTAGTGGTGGTCTCTACTGTGGCAGGGTTTTCTCAGGTCCATGGAGGCCACTAGTCATTCTTGATTAGACATGGAAGCACTAGGCTGGAGAAGCAAAGGGCACCAGAGGGCTGGGGCTTGAAGCAACTGCTAAGAGCTGTAGCTTTGGGCACTGGAAAAGAGTACTCATCTACCATGTCCTCAAGACAGGGCCAGGCAGTGTCAGGTGGGAACCGAGGGTTGTCCAGGTATAGCCCATCTTTGCATGAGCCTCCTGGACCACCTGATCTCCAAGCACTGATGTTTGTGGCCAGAATGAGCAGTGCATGTGTGTGTGTGTGTGTGTGTGTGTGTGTGTGTGTGTGTGAGAGAGAGAGAGAGAGAGAGAGAGAGAGAGAGAGAGAGAGAGAGAGATTCCCACATTCTGCCTGCCAATTGATGGTGTGTTTTCTCTTACATCTTCACCCACAAAACCAGCATGGCTTACACATCAGGGCAGATGGGCTCCTCTCCTGCCCCCTGCTGGTGTGTGTGTGTGATCATGTGTCCCAGATTAGCTTTGAACCTATCCTATACTGGAGGATATCTATCACTTTTTATATATTGCAGGATGCTTATACCTCTTGATTGCTAGGCATCTAGACATGCCTGGTGATGGAGGGGACTTACCTCAGGGCATTGTGAATGAACTAGGCAATCACTCTACCACTTGAGCTGCACCCCTGCCCTCTTCATTGCTTTGTGAGTAAGGATGAGGGTGGTATCTGGGGGCTGTGCTACAACCCCAAATCCTCTGTTCTGGAAAGCTGAGATACCTTTCTCAACTTTGTGTGACCTTTTGTCTAGGTGGAGGGTGGCCCCCAGCACTGGCCATTTCCTGACAACCTCTGGGCTGAGGTGGCCATGGCCATGCCTGGTGGGCTCAGTGCAGGGAGATGGACTGAGTTTGCAGGTAGACTGGGATGGGAGGTCCAGAGGCTGAGCAAATATAGCACAAACTTTATAATTATGCCTGTTTGCTCTGCTAATCGATCTTGGCTTCTCCTGCCTAGTTAAGGATCTGCAGGCCTGGAAGCAGCAGGGCCTGGGCCTGGGCCTGGGCCTAGAGTCAGCTAACCCAGGAAGGGGTGTATCCAGTAGATGATGGATTGAGGAACCCCCAGCACTGCAGCTGGCTTGTCCAGATGCTTTGTTCCTGGGCCCAGCTGAACCCCACAGCTGCCACTCTGATCATTCTAGGATGAGGTAGGGACTAGAAACTTCTTGGCTTGCCACTGCTCTTCCCCTGCTTGCTTTCCACAGACCATCTGTCCATGTCTTCCTGTCCCTGCCCACTAAAGGTCTCTCTGCTTAAAAGGTCCTTATCTGGTGCAAGGAGAGGCTGGGCTACCCTGGCAAAAGAGTAAAACCTTAAGGCTGAGCCTCTGCTCACAGTCAGGACCTTCTGCAAACCAGCCAGCTTAGAGCCAGCAGGTTCATGCCTCCCTCTAGAGAGCCTGGGTCCAGCAACCCTCCAGGTCATATGAAACTGGCAGCCAGCAATGCCAACCATCTAGTGGTCTGTGACTGAAGCTTGTGGGCATTTGTGAGTGCACTGGCTATAGATCAAGTAACTTCCTTCCCTTCCCTTCCTGGCCTGTGCATGTATCATATTCTCCTAAGCTGCCTATGAAGCCGATGAGACAGAGGGTGAGGATGGACAGTCTTTCCCTGCCTGGGCTCACTGGACATTCTGATGATACCTGAAGTCTGTGAAAGTCAGCAGGTCCCTCCATTGGATGACCAGGGAAGCCTGCCTGATGAGCTCCTTGGTCTGGCTCTGGTGTTGGGGTCCCAGGGACCAATCATAGTTCTGGGTATTCAGTTTTGCCAGCTGGGGGCCAGAGGTTGGGAGAGAGATCTCCAGAGAGAAGTTTTCAGAGGGCCCAGCCTGTATCTTCCATCTATATCAGCCCCTGCTCATCTGGATGCCTGGCCTGGATTGCTCCATGAAGCCACTCCTAATGAGGTCACCTCTGCACACTTTCCAGGCCTGTGGAAATCTCAGGGATGAGTTTTCTGTGGGAGGGGACATTGCCAACCACTGCTGATTTATTTCTTTCCTCCCACAGTGGAAGCCCACCTTGGGATTGTTCTAGCTTGTGTCTTGTCATTCTCCTACACTGGCAATGGGTTCAGGACCAGCCAGACCCCAGGGTCTGATTCCATTGCTGTGGCTATCCGCCGTGAGTCCACCTGGGGCCTCAGTAAGGGAGGGCTGCTGGGGGCGCAGTTCCTTGGGGCCCAGTCCCTGCAGCATTGGACAAATAGGCAGCAGAGCAGAACACTGGTCAGTTATCTTCCTCCTGTTCCTGAGTCAGCTCAAGGATCCTTTAGATAATAAAGCAGATTTGTATCATGGGGTGCAGGGGAGGGCCCAGAGCAAGGGCCTGACCTGTAGGAGGAGACGTGTGGCAGCAGCGACAGGCAAGGGCCTGAATGTCAGTAAGGGATCTGTACAAGTTAGAAAACAGAACATGCAAGTATGTGTGAGTGTGAGAATTGCGAAAGTGCATATGTGTGAATGTTAGTGCTGGTACATATGTGAATGTGTGAGAAAGTGGGGGTAGTCACATGAATGAACAAGTAGCCAGGGAGAGTACATCATGAGTGAGCAGTCAGTGTGTTGTGAGTGCATCAAGGTGAAATTATAGGTGTGTCTATGAGAATGTGTTAGGAGATACATACATCAATGGACACACATGTGTATATGATCACAAAACTGTATGAGCATATGTTGAATGCTTGTGCACATGTGTGTGCATGTATCTGAGTGTTACATGTATGTGCAGATATTTGACTGTACACATTGTGAAGGTATGTGTGCTTAGTAGCTAAGAAGCTCTGCCATCAGTTCAGTGGCAGTCGGCCTGGAAATGCTTGCTGAACCTGGGGCATTTTGTTTTGAAATTATGATATAATTACATCATTTCCCCCTCCCTTCTGCCTCCCCGTGTATCCCACCTTTCTCAAATTCATGGCCTCTTTTTCTTTGTGTGTGTGTGTGTGTGTGTGTGTGTGTGTGTGTATCTTCTTCACCTCTATTCAGGACAATCTTAAGGCAGGAGCCCTAGCCTGCTCCCACAGCCTGGGCAGTCAGCCAAGGTCTTCAGACTGGAATCTTGGACATCCTAGAAAGGTCATTACTAGCTCAGGTGCTAGACTCAAGCTCTGGGGGTAGAGGACAAGATACCTCATGGTAGCCTGCAACTTTACTGAGACAGTAACCAGGGTAAAACTTGTGTGTTGCTTATGAAATGTACCCCACAGAACTTGTGACCATAATCTCCTTCTGTAGACCCTGACCTCTACTGGCCAAAGCCCACTGCTAGCCACAGAATGTGGGTGCTGTGCTGTGTCCTTGTAAGCCTGGAGGTAAGAACAGCTCACAAGATGCTGGTGTTTCACATGCATGGCACGTGTTCCTCACACCCGTGGGTGTGCAGGGCTGTTTGCGGTTCCATGAAGATTTCAGATCCAATGCACTGAGCTGCGGCTGAGCAGTGCTTAGGAGGAGGGTCTCAGACAGGAAAACAGGGCAGGTGTGATCTCAGGCGGGGATGGGCAGTCCTGAACTACTTTGATTGTTGAGAGGGGTGGATGACATATCAGGGTCCTGTGTGCATGTGGCTTGGATGTTTGGTTCTGAGGCATCTCCCATGGCAGCCTGGAAGAATGCAGGGGTGGGGGTGATAGAGGGCGGGAGGATTGTAACTTCTAGAGATACACCTTACCCTCCCTGACACCAGAAGTCTAGGCCCACCTAGCCATGGCCCTTCAGTCTTTCCATTGAGGAGAACTCTTGTTTCTTTCCAATTTAGATAGCCCCCGGCACTGCAACCCAGTCCACCTCCCTCACAGCTATTCCAGCATCTCTGGGTGGGAGTGGGAAGCCGGATGGAGCCAGCTCTGTTGCTGTTTTAGGAAAAGAGGGGATCAAGACAGGGAGGGCCTAGCCCGTGTTCTAGTGGGGTTGTCTGGCTGAGGGACGCACCTCGCCCCTGCACCCCACCCCAGGTTCTTGGCTCCCAGCCCCATGCACGAGGTCCTCTTTTCCTGGCAGCCCCAGCACCCCAGCCACCTCCCGCCCTGCTGTGGGTGTGATTTCACAGTGGCGTTCTCCTCGCCAGCTTGTGTCTCACATAGGGGATGTTTCCATTTTTACAGCAAAGAGATGATTCCAGGCGCCTCAGCCACAGCCAGAGCACAGCGCCCTCCCCCAGGCCCCCAGAGCTGTGCAATGTCTGGTGCTTTGGGGGTGTGCGCAGGCTCCTTGTTGCCAGCCATGGCACTAATTGATGTCACTCAGAGAGCCACCTCTAGCCTGGGATGGGCAAGAGCAGGGTCTCCAGGGGAATCAGAACTTCTGTCAGAGTCTCCTAATAGCCCGTCCCAGACCCAAGCAGCACCTTTGTGCCCAGTTGGGCGGCTTTGTGACTACAGGGCAGGGGTTTTGTCTGAGGGACTTAAAACATGTGCACTGGGGTATTGAGGCTAGGCATTAACCCAGGTAAGTCTGAATCCCAGCACTCTTCCTTGTGTGGTCTACCAGTGGTAGCCTGTCCCTAAGGCTGGAAAGAGGACAGATAGTCTCCACTGGCATGGGGTACGCTCATGGTGACTGCTGCCAAGTGCACTCAAATGACATCCCAAGGGTGAGGGAGAGGACAGTGACCATTGTCACCCAACTTTGCTCTCAGGAATTGTCTGTAGAATGGATGGGCCAGGCTTCCTTGGAAAGGAATGTATATTGTACAGGGTGTAGTGCAGGCCCATGAGCTTGGCATCCAACAGGTTCACAAACCAGCACATGTGCAGCTCTGTTCTCAAATCTCAACAACAGGACAGACGACAAGAACATGCACAGCAAGCTTCAGAGAACACAATAGGAACACTTGGGCAACAAGACTGAGACTCAGTTTGACTTGCCATCAAACACCTTGAAGAAACAGGATGCTGCTTGGCTCATCATATTGCCACCAGGGGGTGCACTGCTGTTGAGGGTGGCAATGCTACACCAACAATCTTATGGGAAGGGTCCCTCCAGCCCCAGGAAAGTGGAGAAAATTCTGGATTAGGTCATCTCTTGTCCATTTGTTTGTGGGCTCTAAGAAGAAGAGAAGGTAAACTGAGGCACATCGTGCCTAGGGTAGGCATGGACTATGGGCTCAGCTGTGGTGGATCATCTGACTTAAGCCCTAACACTCTCCCATGACCTATCCCTGGGCCCAGACTCTGGGTGGATGGCCAAAGGTCTTTTCTGGTTAGAGCAGTGTAGACATGGCCATAGCAGGGCCTGTGGACTCTGACACCATAATAAGGCAGGGAGGAGGCCTAAAGCCTTGGATGGGGTGTGGTACCTTCTCACGGAACCAGGATGTTGGGAATTTGGCACAAGTTGCATCTTTCACAGCCCCTATACACCTGATGCATGTTCCCTCTCTAACTTCTGTTCTCCCTGGGCCCAGCTGTGGCAGGGCACCCTTGCTCCTCACGATGGCAACCTCTATTACTGTGTGAGGCTTCTGCTTTAGATGGACCCACACACACTCACCTGACCCTTCTGTCAGAGGGTATTTTTCTTCCCCAGAGAGCCCCAGCAGTACGAGGTGAACAAGAGATGTGGCAGGGATCAAGGGACTGGCAGCTTTTCCTTTCCCACGTGGGCCTAAGTGACAGGAACTCATCTCTTCATTCACAAGAGGAGTGTGAAGAGGCAGGGACAGAGATGGAGACAAGCATAACAGGACCTCCCACACAGAGTGGCTGAAGTCTCACATGAAAGGGGCAAGGGAGATACAACCCAGCCAGGGCCATACCACACGCCACACCTGAATTCCTTACTGTAAAACCCCCATCGGTGTCTCCCCCTCATCTTCATGGGGAACAAGCATCATGCCGAGCACACTGCTGTGGGCTAGAGTCCTCCAGGCCCTCACTGGAGAGTCAGAATCAGCATTCCCACTGTGGCCACAAAGTTCATCGTCCAGAGGCAAGCTGTGATTCTTGAAGTCTTGTCCAGCGCCTGTTTCTCCTTGTAAACTGTAGTATAGCCTCCAGCTGGGGCAGGAGATGCCATCCGTTTTCCAGGCCCAGGTTTACCCACTGTCTTCATTCTTAGTAGGCACATGCTTCTCTGGCTATGCTTCCCTGCTGGGCTGGCAGCTCTAAAGTCAGGTCCTGTCCTAGGGGACCTTGGCTCTCATGAGACCAAGGCTACATCCTTTGTGCCGAGGCTTGGGCCACTACCTGGCTTTGGTCTTCCTGGCACCTGCTCTGGGCACAGATTCAGTGGAAGGTTAGCCTTGGCCTTGCCCACTTGGTAATCAGTTCTCATGGTGTTCTCCAGTTCAAGATGACACAAGAGCTTCAAGCACAATGTCTTTCTACGATCATCCTTGGGGAAACCGCACCTACAGGCAGAACTGCATGTGCACAAACATGCTTCATACACACCCATATGCAATATACACACACCAAACATTAACATGCTCACATACATATATGCTCATGAATGCATGTATAGCTGCATGCATGGTACACACACGGATGACAGTGGCACTGAGGGCAGGCAGGGCTGGTGGGAAACTTTGGCTAGCTGAGGTTCAAGCTGCTTCAGTTCCCAAGGGTGCTCTCTGGAAGCATGGGATCTAGATCTGAGTCCAGGATCTGATTGACACCTGGTGCCACTACCTGGACTCCAGGGATCGTGGAGGAGGTGTAACAAGCCACTGAAACCAGCCTGGAGTCCTGCCTGCACTGCACCACTAATGGGGCTGCCCAGAAGTCCGTGTGTGTTGTTGGAAAACCCTCGCCTGTGACGATGACATCCATGGCAGGTGATGACCACAGTTAGAGGCCCCAAAATGCTTCTGAACATAGATAGGTTCAGCCTTCAAACTTTAGGTCCATCTAGGAGTTGGTTCTGGATGGGATTCTAAGCTAGGACCCCTCTAACTCCCTTGATACCTTGCTGATATCTACCCAGACTCTGACTGTGTCCCCAAGAGCTATTCCAGGTTCTGCCTTCCTGACTGGGCTCCTCCCACATGTAGGGCTGATTCCAAATGCCCCACCTGCTGCAAACACCCCTCCACCTAGGACTGAATACCAAAAACCCTTAGAAGCCATGGGCAGGGAACAGGGCTGGGCTACCACTGCCCAGCTGGCCCATCCCTAAACTTCAACTGCACACTCTTGTCTTGTTGCTGGCCCCAGCCTTACTTTTGTCTTTATCTTCTTTGGATTTGGAACCCACTGGTGCAGCCAGAGGCATACATTTGCCCCACCCCATCCCTTGCGCTGTCCTAACCCAAGCCCACCCGTTTGCTGCCTTCCTGCAGCCCAGCCTCCTAGCTTGCTCTCTGGACATCCAGGCAGTAGGCCGACCCTCTAACCCAGATGCTTTATAGCCAGTCTGATGGCCACCTTCATATTGGTAGCAGCTGACTGCAGCTACCTTTCTGCCCATCTTCTATGCCGAGACAGATTCTTCCATTTGTTGAGCCCATGTTGGAGTGATCCCTGGGGAAACTGAGGTTGTAGCTATTGCCTGGCTGGTGATCACTCTTTTCAGCCTACTGCCATGCTTGGCCTTGGAGATGGCACCTGTCAGCTGGGCAGATGTACCCAGAGAAGGATATTATTGGCCCACAGTACATCTGGGACTGAAGCTACAGAAGTCCTGGGCCCACTGTCACACCGCAACACAGGAAGTCCCCCGAAAGCGCAGCAGTCTGAAGCAGAAGCTTGATGTCTGGGCGGTGTAGCTGGTCTGAGACCTTTCTCTTCCTGACCACCCCATAGGTGATAAAGGGATTGTGTAGCAGGGCCCAGAAGATGGGACTCTGCTGGTGCCTCTGCCCAGCCCTGTGCCTGACTAACAGTGTTACCCTGGAGGTGCCTCATGCCTCATCAGCCCTTTTGCTACTCTGTGGTGTCATCCTGGGCACTTGGAGCGGGTGATGAGGTTGCCTGTTTTAAAATAGATTTTATTGTTATTCAGGTAGGAGGAGGGTGACAGATCAGAAGACAACTGCCCTTGAAAAAATCGTTCATTACTCACAGTTCCCAAGAGGGGCGCACATACCACAGGCACATGGACGGACACAGTGTGGAGGCAAAGGGGACAAGGTGAAAATATGGACAAGAGCCTTTATTGTGGCATGTGTTGGCAGCAATGGAAGAGACAGGGGAAGAGGGGGGGTGATTTGAGCAATTGCACCAGGCTTGTGGCCCAGGGCTTGTTCTTAGTTGCTAAGCTTGGCTCTGGCATGAACAGGCAGGGACTGGCGGCCTGGGACGTGTGAGAACTTGATGAAGAAGCAAGCAGGGTTGCTTGTGGGTTCTGGGTCAGGTGATTTACACATTCAGGAAGTGCTTCCAGTGAGCCCCTTACTGTCAGTCCAAGTGTTCAGCAGAGCCACAGGATGGCAGAGCTTCAGAAATAGACAAGGAAAGGAGCTCTCTGGTGCCCATTGCTTCTTGTGGAAGGGGATGGAGCACCACCCCAGCAGGCCTGCAGCCCAGCCTCCAGGTGGCAGGATAGCTCTGAGGCCTGACCTTGAAGAGCTGTGGCCAGTGGACATCCCCAAGGCACTGAGAATTCCTTGAGGGGGAGGTGGCCAGTTCCCCAACAGGTCTCCTGTCCCTACCCCAGACCTAGCTCTATGTGGCTTCTGGTTCTTGTGTATTTTCTTTACCACATTTGTTTGGAGAATTCAGAAATATAAGAAAAGGCATCCAAAATGCACAGCTCTCCCACCTACAGACATACCTGATAGTGACCAACACCTGTTCCTTGAGCCCCTGGATCCCTACCTGCCTATAATCCCTGGCTGAACCTGACTGCAGTGCCTGGGTTTTCAGTGGGCAGGGGCAGACTGTCCCAGGAGTGATGGAGCTCCTGTCCAGGAAAGGCTTCTTTGACACCAGTACTTTTCTTTGTGACTCTTGCCTCCTGTGTGTGGTTATAGCCTTTTGAGAACATCAAGTCCTCTGCAGTAGCTACTATATCCACAGGCCCAGCACAACCCAGCATGTAGAGGCCCCTCGGTACAGTAAAGAAATGAGCACGTTGCTTCTTTGCCTCCCTGTGGGCCTTACTTGGTGCTCTGGCCTGGTCTTGGTTTCCAGTGAGGCCTCTCAGAGGCCTCTCAGTGCTTCAACTGGGCTGTGGCTTCTGTCTTCTACAGGGTGACCAGAACCCTTTCATCACAATGGGACTGTGGCCAAGTCCTGTTTCAGTCCTTTGGTTTTGTGTGTCCCATTTTGTGCTCATTTCCTTCTTGTGTGTTTCCCCTCTTTTAACTAAAATGATCCATTTATTGTTCTAAAGGTTGTGTATTCAGGACACCCACCCAGCAGGTAAGCCTGCATCATAAGCAATAGCATGAAACAAAGAAACCAGTTTCTTTATTTTCTTGAACATTTAATGGCATAAAGACTGCAATGAGGGCTATCCATTCTTTAGTTGTGGTAACTCGGCCTTAATGCAAAACTTGTTCTAACCACCTTTTAAAGCGTGCCGTTCAGTGTCGTTGTGTGCCCCTGCGTTATTGTGTCCGTCGATCTTTTCATCTTTTCAAGCTGAAACCTTGTGCCCTTCAAACACCTGCTCCAGCCTCTGGCAACCGCCACTCTGCGTTCTGCCCGCATGAATGTGCCGGCTGGGGAAGATGAGATCACACAGCCTTTGTCCTTCTGTGACTGGCCGATTTCACCCCTCTGTCATCTACCTTTCTGCTGCATGATGTTTGGGCTCTTGGTGTTCTATAGCTCTGGGACATAAAGTAGATGCCCTGATTCCAATTCCGCAAGCTCTCGTCTCAGTTTTCAAAAACACACTTTAATCTCTGATTCTCCAATTATCAAGCACTTGATATGAAATGATACTGGTGGTCGCCAATATTGTAGACCTTGTCAGGATGCAGTCAGGTAGGTGGCCCTGAATTCCTCCCACACTCCTGTCTTCTGGAGCCTTCAGCCCACAGGACAAGCCTGGGACTACCCCTCCTGCTTGTGAAAGGGTTAGGTGAGTGATGCCTTGCCAAAGTCAACACTGTTGATGTAAACTACCAGGTTGTCTGATTCCTTCTAGTGCCCCGGAGTGACTGTGGCATGCAGAGGAAAAGACACCCTTTGAGTTGAGAGAATTCACCAAAATGCCCCGTTATGGAGATTTATGCCCATTCTTAAATATTGGAGATTAATTTTTGAAAACATCTATAAAATAAGAAATTTATATCTAAAACAGTGCCATACACAGTGACAGGAAGGGATTAGAGTCAGTTTATTCACGTATTAGTCAAAAAGTCGATTTCATATATTGTGTAGAAAAATTAAAATCCTTTCTGCATTTTATTACAAATTATGCATTCCCCATATATGGAGATAAATAATTGATAGCATTACAAATACTTAATCTAGAAAATATTTATTAGGAACAGACAACTCATTTTTTAATGTGTTTTGTTGAGGGCGATATTGCATACTTTAAAAAATTAATGACTTATTTTTTTTGCAAGAAAAAGAATAAGCACCCTAATTCTTTTGTTTAGTCTCCTGCCCAGGTCCAGGAAGTAAGCTGGGCAGAAGGACAGCACACGGTTGCTGTTGGCCTCAGTTAGCTGCAGGCCTCTGGGACCTGGCCCCCTGCCAGCCCCCTGGCAGAGCCTAGGAGAGGCCTTGGAGAACACCACCATACTTTCTTCTTCAAACTCTCTGTGGCTTGCAATTTTAGAATAAGTGTTTCTGACTTAATCTTGGAGAAAGCACCAGGCAATCTGATTTGTGAATGTGCTTGAAGAGCCAAGAAATCAACGTTGCACAGTTCCCAGAGTGAGCTCTGAGGCTGGAGACGCTCAGGCTGGGCTCAGGCTGCGCTTCAGAGACAGGTAGCCCAGCCGCGAGGGGGCTCTCAGTCTCCTCCTCAGACGTGTCCATGCCCTGGGCTCACCCACCTTGGGCCTACCTGGCGTGAGGGAGGTTGAAAAGCCAGGTGGGCTCTCTGCACCTCAGTCTCTTTACGCCTATGCCATGCTTTGGGGTGGGCCTGTCCTGCTCCCCGAGCTCTCAGCTTGCTGTGTGTATTGGTTCCTGGGCTGGCAGTTAGTGAGGCCTGGTGGCAATGCCTTGTTGCCCCATACCAGCCCACCCAGGGGAGCACCTGGGGCTGAAGAAATAACTGCCATGTTTATTAAAATATAAATCTTGTGTCTAACAGAAGTGCTGCTTCTATACATAGAAAAAATGTTTAAAATAAAAACCAAAACAGTTTTCAAAGGCCCCCCAGGCATTAATTATTCATCTTTCACTAATGAAAACGTGCCTTTGCAGGAAGCAGGCTCCCTTTACTCCATGTGGGGGCCTTAGGAGTCCTAGGAAGGCTGGCTTGGGAAAAGGTGACCAAGGAGCCAGGGTGAGGGGTCTCTCTGTATGACAGGAGCCAAAAGGGGTTTCTGTATGACAGTAGCCAGGACCAGGGGAGGGAGTAGGTGGCTCTGAGGTCCAGTGTCTTTTGAATGAGGTGGGAGCAACCCTCCTTGTGTCTCCTTAGTGGATGTGGGTGCCAGGTCTGCCATGGGGTGAGTGTACTGTTTAGGGACTGATTCAGAGCCTTGGATCCAGCAGGGGTAAAGGAGATAGCCTGACCTGCAAGAGTAGCAGCGGACACTGGTCACCAGACAGGCCAGAAAAGGGACAAAGGCTTTTGATCTGATCAGACTTTTCAGTATGGGGACAGCTCAGTGGCATACATGGAATGGCCATTTCCTCTCAGCTGTGTGGCCCAAAGTCCTGAGGGCTTGCTGACCTAGCCTGAGCAGTTACTTTTCAGGCTCAGTTTTTTTTTATTGGATGTTTTATTTACATTTCATATGTTGTCCCCTTACCCCATCCCCCACCCACCCAGGAGCACCCTATCCCCTCACCCCTCCTCCTTCTTCTCTGTGTATGTAACCTCTACCTACCCCCCCCACTCCCACCTCCCCACCCTCAAAATTCCCACCCCCTGGGGCGTCTAGCCTTCATGAGGTCAGACTCAGTTTTATGGGGCTCAAGTCTGCAGACATTGTCTGGCCCCAGCTCAGATAAGTGCCCCGCCCAAGGCTTTTCTGCCTGAGCATCCTTCTAGCAGCCCCACATTCTTCCTCTCGCTCCATTTCTGTGTTTATTGGCATCTCTTATGTTAGTCGGGATGAGACACCTCCTAATCAGGGCTTTCATGCAACCGAGAAAGGTCCCAGATTAACTTGGCCTTGTTTGTTCTAGGTCACAAGATTCCTAGAGATTCTAGAATCTTCTAGATTCTGGAAGGAGCCTGTAGTTCATACATGGAATGCCCCCACACTTACCCAACCCTAAGGCCCAAACTACACACGCACATAAAGTGCTGGTCTCCGAGGGCTGGCAGGGGCAGCCTTAAAGTGCTTGAAGAGCAGCAGCAGGTGTTTCTATGACCCTCTGGATCACCTTACAGCATCCCTGGCCCACCACCAGCAGGTGCATCTGGCCATAGACATCCCAACCTGGTGCTCCATCATCCTGTCTGCAAGGCTGGGGCTAGGACTGCAGGGCTGCTATCCACAAGATGCTAAACTTTGTCTCGTGCCTGGGGCAGTTCTAGGTTGTGTGCAGGCTTGAGGCATTTGTTCTCATTCATTCATTCATTCATTCATTCACTTATTTCTACACATTCATTTACAAACACTCTCTGACACCCCAGACATGCTCTGGCAAGCTGGTCTCCTGGGGAGGAAAGATGCTGAGCCTATCAGTCATCCTCAGCTCAGGGGCCTGGGGTGCCAGAGGAAGCCTCTCTGATCTGTGCTGACAGCCAAGGGTGGGGGGTGCAGGTGGTATCCAGGGCAACGGATCCCCTGAGAAGAAGATGAGCTGTGCCCTCAGGCAACAGCAGCAGGGAAGGGCCCCAGTAAGGGGCCTTTGAAGCCCTGTCTGCCTGTGGGGTGAGGGGCAGGGAAAGACAACCCTGGGTAGGGGCCAAAAGGGGAGAAGCTCCTTGGTTAGTGAAGTGTCCCTTGTTATGGCCTCCTGTGCTAATGCCTGCCAGGATGTGGATAGAGCCTGAATTTCTTCCAGCTCTGGCCAGGACCTGAGCTCATGGTTCTGTGCCAGGTGTCTCTTGGGAGTAAAAGGAGCCAGGAGGATCCTGGCTGTGTTGGCCCAGCATAGCTCACTCAGAAGATATGTGGATCTAGGAACCACTGTTCAAGCTACCCTTACCTCCCCCTCCCACCTACTAGCAGGACTGACCTTGCTGGAAGCATCTCTTGGTACGGATTTCCTGTCTTGCTGAGGCAGCTGTACCAGCCAAGCAAGGGAGCCAAAGTATTGGCCAGGCCTGGGTGAGGGTGGAAGCTTTGTGGATCCTTCTAGATCTTCCTCTTCTTGGATGTCACTCTGACTCCTGGGCATAGTGTGTAGTATGTGGTCTGCTCTACAGCGTGTGTATTTGTCTAGCCCAGACTCTACCCTTTACCACAAGCTATGGACCTCTATTCACCTCCAGAAAAGGAATGACCCAGAAGCATCACCTCAGAGCCCCTTTCAAGGCCAGAGTGATAGGAATGTAACCTTTGAGCTCACTCCTGTGTCAGGCACAAGTGGTTTCACTCAGCATGGTCATCCAGCCAGATGACAGAGGTAAATATATTGCTTCTATGTCTCCCACTAGTACTGAGTCAGAAGAACACAGTGGCTCTCTAGGTGGAAAGGGGGAAGATGCTGGATAGAAGGGAAAAGCCTGGACTGCAGGCCAATATGGAGATGAAGGTAGAGATGTGAGCTCAGAAAGGTAGACACATGGAATGACAGACAGTTGTGCACACATATGCTCACATGCATTCACTTGTACACATTTGCACACAAATGTAGCATTGTCATAGACACATGTGCCCATAAGCATCAAAGCTGTGTGAATACATACATATGTAATACATATGTATATAAAATCGGCCTTTTCACAGGCATACTGTGTATATGTAAAGCCAGAGCATGTGCATGCACTCCACAGTGAGCACACTTCCATACACATACATACTTAGAACACAATGTAAAACACAGCAGAAATGTTAGGTAGATAGGGCTGCCTGTGGAATACTAACAAATTGGTTCCTGGTAGATGGACCTAACTCATCTTCTCTAGAGCCAAAAGGTGACTGCGAGTCCCTGGTTCTGGGAAGGGGTTTGTGAGGTCTCATACCCAATCTGTCGTTGACAGGAAGTGTGGGACACAACGGTGCTCTGCAGTGTGGGTCTCAGCTTGGCTGGGTGAGCCCAGACTCTGACAGTGATGAGACACAGGTCAGATACTTGTGCTGCAAGTAGAAGCCGGGCTTGAGCACCCGTTGCCGCGTGGGGCTCCAGTGCCTGTATTGATTGAGTGGGACCTGTCATGCCCTGGAGGAAAACCCCTTCTATTTCAATGTGATGCTTTATTTCAAGACTCCTATGTCTACAGCTTGTGGTTTCTACAGCTGTCCTGGCTGGAAGAGCTTCGGGCCCTCATGCAGTGTGGGAGGCCCTCAGTCATGATGTGGGGGCTCCTGGGGTGCAGCCTCTGGCTGTTTGCATTGATGAACACAGCCAGCCTTTGGTTGCCAGCGAGGAAGGGCCAGTGTAGGGCAGGCAGAGCAGGCTACTGGGGCAGGGCCACAATCTTCCTAGCCACATCTGTGCCCCATCCGCCTATATCAATGTCACTCTGGGAGAGAACAGTAATTTGCAAAATATGATGGTATCTTATGAGGCTGCAGCAGACTGAGCTGTGACAGCAGAGTGAGCTGCGACAGCAGGGTGAGGACCACTGTAAGGAGGGAAGAGAGGAGGAAGATGTTGAGGAGGCCTTGTAGGGATGGACTGAGGGAACAGGTAGAAAGGACAGAGAGGCCCAGAGGTGGGTGCTGGAGATGTCAATGGAAACAGGATTCAGGCGCACCAGTATGCCCCAGCTCATATCTGTTCCAGGAAGACAGCATAAAGTCTCCCTTAGCTGAATGCATATGCAGTAAGCACTAAACACTTGCTCCATTTGGAAAATGTCACTGGAGCCTGCAAGATGGCCCAGCTGACAACAGCATTGTTCCTCAGCTTGACAGCCTGAATTTGCTCCCCAGGCTTCACATGGTGGCAAAAGAGAAACAACTATTTTAAGTTGTCCTCTGACCTCCACACATACACCGTGGCACACACACATGCAGACACATACACACACAGGAGGAAGGGAGGGAGGGAGGGAGGGAGGGAGGGAGAGAGAGAGAGAGAGAGAGAGAGAGAGAGAGAGAGA
>NW_021604647.1:620882-651800 GCF_004785775.1 Grammomys surdaster | reverse complement strand
GAGAAAGAGAGAGAGAGAGAGAGAGAGAGAGAGAGAGAGAGAGAGAGAGAGAGAGAGGTCATAGAACAAAAACAGTATGGTGCAGTAGAACCCAGAACACTGAGGCCCAGGTCATGCATACAGAGGGCTCTCCTGCAATTTTCCAGTTGTGGGGTGGTTTCCAAGTACAGAAGGAGGAATTTCCAGGAGTGGAGCTCAAAGATCCCAAGAGTATAGGCAGAGGGAAAGACACCCACTTCAGAAGACCTCTGAGATCCAAAGTCCCCAGCCTGCTACAGAACTCCAGAGAGGCTGAGCATGACTGGCCTTTGTTTTCCTGGTTCCTATACCCTTAAAGGTCCTGGATTTCAGGGAAGGTCAATGTCAGGGAACAAGGTTTGGCTTGGGGGAGTTATCCAGGCAAGGGTGGGCTGGGTCGCTCATGCCAGGATGATTATAAAGATTTTCTAGGGGATCTTTTGAGGTCAGAAAGACTGGAGCATGGCATGGACCAATCAGAGATTCTTTTAGAATTCCTGCCATTGAGCATCCAGCTGCTTTCTCCTACCCAGCATATCACCTCGACATCCCAGCCTGGCCATTGTGCTGACTTTAAAAAGATCCTGGGGCCTGAGGCTGGAGGCTGGAATGATGGAGGCCTGGGCCTGAGCCTGGAGGCTGGGATGATGGAAGCCAGGGTCTGAGGCTACACATTGCACCAAGATCCAACTTTCTGGTAAAATGAAGGCAGGTCCTTGTTTTGGATGGGAGAACTAGAAACTGTGCCTGGGAGGACAGCTGTGACCCCTGACCTGATATTCACCACATGTACACATGAGGCCCATAGGGGTTAGAACGAGGACAGCCAGACTTCTGTGAATCTCTTGTGGCACAGCTGTTCCTGTGAGTCCTAGAGACCCTGCAGACCCTCATGACCACAGCTAGGCCCTTCCTGCTATATTACAAGGTGCCCATCTCCAGGATGTCTATTTCTGGATGGTTTTGCCTCTAATCCCCTGCTTGGGGCAGGAGCCTTGTTTCTAGGTTCCTTCTCATTGTGTTGTGGGGCCACCAGGGGTCACTGCCCACTTCCCAAGTCTGCCTCAATCTGGTTGCTCCTGCAGGCAGATGCATTCTGACGCAATGGCTTCTCATGCAGCTAGGAACCACAAAAGAAGCTGAAGTCCTAGAACTGGGACCCATCATAGGGATCCCAGCAAGGAGTGCCTAAATGAGGTTCCCTGGGTTTAGTACAGATTGCTTGGCATAAGAATGAAAACCAGCCAGGGGGCACATGCTGGGGGAAACCCCAAAATAGGTCAAATATGTTGAAAATGAGCTAGTAAGGCAGCTTAGTGAGGAAGTGTGTGTACTACTGTCCAAAGGACATTGGTTTGGTTCCCAGCATTTGCATCATGCGGCTTACAACTACCTGTAACTTCTGGTATCCTTGGCCACCTGCATTCATACACACACACACACACACACACACACACACACACACACAGAGAGAGAGAGAGAGAGAGAGAGAGAGAGAGAGAGAGAGAGAGAGAGAGAGACTGACTCTAAATCTTTAAAACTATATTGAAATCTCAGCCTCAAGAGAGGAGAAGCCTGGCAACATGGAGGCCAGTGCTAGGACTGCCGGTGCAGTCCGGGCCCTGGCCTGCCCTTTATGGATCGTGACTAGAGCCCAGTCTCCTGGTACTGTCTCAGGACCTCAGCAAATATATGAACGTCTCAACCTTGGGTCTCTGTCCTTGCTGGTTTCACTGAGACTGTCACTATTACCTCATGTTAAAAGAGTGGCCATCCAGAGGTACTTGTCTCTACCGGGACTGCACCTCTCCTCTTGGCCTCGACAGTCTGAGTAATGCTGAATGTGTCTGAAGCCTGTATTCCAGTTGTACCTAGCATAGGAGTCACTGGCTTACCAGACCTCTAACAAAGTAGGCTGGTCTCAGGTGTTAACAGGAAACCAGGGACTGTGTGGACCAGGTGGGTGGGATTTGGAGGAGGCACTTTTGGAGCAAGAAATCTTGTGGAGTTCCAAAGGTAGGTGATCCGGGTCCCTTGAATCCTGCCACCCAGGCTATCACAGTCTGTGCTGACAACATACACTGGCTTGGTCCCATGTTGACTAGCTGGGACCTGAGCTAGTGAGGGTCATGTCTGTCTGCCACCCGATCTGCCTAGGAGCAGTCCTTACTGTACCTACTGGAGGGCTCCCAGGGGCTGGGAGCGATTTCAGATGCTCAAGCCTCTCTATAGCCACTAGGATTCAAAGAGTAGATTGTGCAAACATCAACAGAATGAGAATGAGAACAAGACAGCCTTGTGGTACTGTCAGGGAGAATGCCCAATTAGGAGGGTAGCTGTGGGGCCAGGGCATGCTCGGCCTATGACAAGGAGTGCTTGGGTCCAGGAAGGTTACACACAGCCGTCAGCCTGCCTGCAGCACTTGGGTTCCACAGCGCTGCACCGTGATGGCAGTGAGGAGTGAGGACCCAGGAGGTCCACCTGCAGGCGCACTGGATGCAGAACTCAGCAGCCTTGCAGCCAGCAACATCAGAGTCACCAGCAGTGCACACTGGCAGCTGTGCCTTACCTTGGGTCCTGAGGAGAAGCACATGGGTGAGTAGTAAGTGAAGATCCATATTGTTGCAGAATTTGACAGACTCTGCCACAGTCCAGGTAACTGTGGGGTTCTAGGGCACAAGTAAACCACAGAGATTTAGGGTTGATGATGTATATGTTGTCCTAGGCAAGGCCTGGGGGCCCCTCAACTCACACACCCCAATTATAGGTGCATTTCATTTTCTTTTCAGGCTGAGTGTGCAGAGGAGAGACTGTATATAGCCTGCAGCTTGGGACCTAGAAGGGAGATTTCAAGAAGATCTCTCAGTGACTAATCTCCCCTTCTGCCAGATTAATTCTCTAGAACTATCTAGAGATGCAGGGTAGTGAGGTGGGGGAAGGAAGCTACTCAGACATTGTCTGACCCCAGACTCTGCCTTTCCTAGCAGAGCTGGTCCCTAGGGTCTGAGGGCCTGGTGTGGGTCCCAGGAAGCAGGCTGTGAGGCTTCAAGCAACAGAACAGACCATAGGATCCTGTGAACCTCCGCTTCCATAGGAACTACCATCTGGCCTGGGCCAAGTATCCCTGGGGTGCTAACACATAGCCAGTGGAACTGCTGAGGAGTGTGTGGACACGGCAAATCCTACAAGGGGCTACATGTAAAGGCTCTAACAGGTAGCTGCATACCTGGGCATGTCTAGATTGGAGCCAGCTACAGAGAGGCAGTAGTAATGGGCAGAGACAAGGGTCACAGTTAATTGGTGGACAGTGGGGTCTAAGGAGCGGAGGCTTCTGCTGCTCCAAATCAGAGGTCAGGTGTGTAGAGCGAGCCTGGAAGACACCAGCCCCCAGGTAATGTGAAGCTTCTCCTCGGGTTATCTGCCTGATATTTCAGAGCCAGAACTAGGTGCTTCCTGCCTCTGTGGACAGCTGGTCATAGCCTCCAGCCTGGGCTGTGCTCTCCAGGAGGAAGCAGAGGTAGGACACACTGCTAGGTGCTGCTGGCAATGAGATTCAGACAAGAGGAAACAGAAGGAAGGAAGAGAGCAGCTGACACCCGAGGCCAGTGAATGTAGACCTCATGGGTTGTGGGGTCCAGCAGGGTGGTCCTCAGAGTAGATAGCCCCACACAGAGAAGATGCCCGCCACAGGATGCCGCCATCCTGCAGGTCCTCACTCCTGGCTCTGCCCTGTTGCAGGGTCTGTTCAATGAACTGGGCCTGCTCCATTCCTAATGTAGCACCCTTTCCCTACATGTCACCCTGGGGCCACCAGAATAAGCTCAGTTCCTCCTAGTCCAGAGTCCTCAGCTGGCTCTGGAGCTTGGGCTGTCCTAGGGGGTGAGGGACTGAGGGCTGATGGGCCTCTTTCCTTAGAGCTGAAGACCAGCAACAGCAAGATGTGGAGTCCCTGTAGTGAGGGACAGCCAAGACAGGAGGGTATGGAAGACAAGATGGTGTTGGGGAGGGTACAGGTGCTATGGAGGCTCAGAGAAGGGAGGGGTAGGGTGGAACTCTCTGGATGGTTCCAGGTTCTCCACCTAAAGTTACAGGACTGACACATGGGGACTGTGCTCTATTTCCTGTTGGGGCCAGAAAGCCTCACAAAGCTGTGTCCTCTCATGGTAAGTGGGAAGGGGCCAGGGACCAGGGGGATGGGGTCAGGGTCTCTGAGCCCTGCCTTCTCCACTCCTCTTTACACAGGCCAGCCCCAGGCTGTTCCCCAGTGTTCTTACAGCTTTATCCCCAGCCCTGTGGGCCAGCATCATCACTGCTTTCCACCGACTTTGTAAGGAAACTCCTGCATCTCTGAGCTGCTCCTTCATCTGAGCCAGGGCCGGTGGGAGGCAGAGAAGACACTATGGTGTCTGGCACAGCTGCTGTGCAAGGAGATCCTTGGTCACAGACCCCGTGAACCATGGACATGCAAGATCCTGCCTTTCCACTATCACCAAGAGCCCACTGAGGGTAAATGGTGTCACCATCGGCTCTCCTCGAATGCAGAAAATTCTCTGTCCAACCTGCATCTTGGAGCCTCCCCAATGCCAATGCTGGCCAGGACACAAAGACTACCTAGTTCCAGCACCAAGGCCTGGTGAGCCTTGCTTTCAAGGTTCAGCTTTGACAGAACTGAGTGGACTGGGGCAGCCCTGACTCTTCAACAGCTCTGGGGTGGGGGTGGGGCTCCGTGTCAGCAAAGTGCAACAGCTTGAGGGAGGGGCTTGACAGTCTGTTGCCCTTCACGTTTCCCACTGTCTGTCCCTGTAGCCTCTGAGCCAGCTGTCTTTCTGTCCCTCTGCTGGTCTAGGAGGGCCTGTGCCTGTGGGTAGGCAAATGGGTTAGTGAAGGACCCCTTCAGGCCCTTGATGGAGGTGGGGTTGGCGGTGATGACTCTAAGTGGTGTGTGTATTGACTCTTGCATGCTGGCCAAGGTTCAGGGCTGCCTCAGTAGTAAGAAGTGGGCACACTATGTGTGGCCTACTTCTATTGTGTAGCATTGAGCTCTAAGGTGTTTGCTTCCTGGGATTATCCTGTTCAGAGTAAACCCACTGTGGTGTTGACAGCTGCTGACCTGAATTTGGGAGTGAGCTGGGCGCAGGTTTTCTCCTCTCACCCAATCCCCAAGCACAGCTGCCCTCTCTCACCTATGCAGGTGGGCTAACATTTGCCTCACTTGGGCCCCTGAACACAGGCTAGACCAAATGTGAGGTTAAGAGGGACCCAGGGAACTAATGCTTTTGGAGAGTGGCAGTAGGGACCATAGCCGAAGTACCTAGGCTGGATTCCCTACTGTGGGAGACGACAATTTGTCCCTCTGCAGGTCTTGGGCGTTTCTTGGGTGGCTAAGGATGAGGCGGTAGGAAGGTCATGGTTGCTCCATGAGAGCAGAGCCTTTGAGGAAGAGCTAGGAAAGGGCTAGAATGGAATAGAGGAACAGGCCACCAGCTTACACATGCTAGTCAGAGGAAGCAGAGGCTGACAGGTGATAGCAGTGAGGTCCTGCTGGGGATGGCACTGGGAGCCAGGGAGGGCTGGCCAGAAAGTCTCAAGGGGTAGGTCTGGTAAAGCAACCCCAGAGAGGACACCTAAGAAGAGTCTGTAAGCATCTACTGCCCAAACCTCACTCTGCCTAGCAGCACACAGACTGCTACCCAGAATCCCACAGTCCGACCAGAGACACAAGTTCCACCCTATTCCTCCCCCTCTCTCCCCTCCTTTTCTTCCTCCCCTATCATTTTTCAGAAATAATTGTGAGGCAACTGTATCAGACAGTGGCTGAACCTTGCCCCAGAGCCTGGGCCCCAGATCCTCACAGGGTGGACTGCCTGGCGGCTTGCTGTAGAGTTTGCTGTGTGAGCTCTGCATCCTCCTCTAATTGTCGGTGCTTACTTCTCCCCTTTGTCAGCAGAGCTGCAAGCCTTGGCGGCATCATTAATGCAACTCTGGCGCTCTGGTGTGAGGAGGGGGCTGCCCGGCTGCCGCTCCTCTTCCCGCCCCGAGATGGATGTTCCTTTATTGCCCATAAATCTCTGCACAGTCTCTGTAAAGACAAATCGGAGGCCTGCTAGTCCCTCGTGTTTGTTGGGCCAGTAGGCTGTGGGTTTAATTAGGCCTCAACACTCACAAGAGCAGCTCTGGAGAGTTGAGGGGCAGGCTACGCTATGCTAGGTCTTCAAGAGAGCAGGATTTGCACGGGGGCAGGGTCTGACCTCCTGCTTTGTCTGCGGGAATTGAGGTTGGTCCACATGAGGGAATCATACATCACTCCTCCTTCAAACATCTGTCTATGTGGGTACACATGCTGGACCCTGCAGTGTGGTCTGCTCTTGCTCATGTAGCTCTGCGACAGCCCAGGCCCAGGATTGTCTGAGGCAGGCCTCCAGGAGTGACTGTCAGCCCTTAGGAAGTCTTCCTTTCTGTGCCTTCAGTTGGAACACAGTAGGGACCTAACGGATGCATGGGTAGATGAGTGAGGCTCTGCCTCTTGCTCCCTGTGCTGAAACAGGAAGCATATCTTCAGGCCCAGCCACAGTACTGGCCCCGAGGGCAGAGTCCAAATGGGAGCTGCCTGCCAGCCTTCATCTGTAATATGCTATTTGAGCCAGGGAGGTAGGTAGGTGTAGCTTGCCCTGCCCTCTGCGTGTGTGTCAGGATGTCAAGTGGATTGCTTTGCGGGTGTGCCCACAGAAATGAGGTTCAGTCCAGTTCCCATCTACCATTTGCTATATGACGTTGTGGCCCCTTGTTCTACCGAAACCTAGACTGTGAGGGTCAAGAAGATGGGCATTGGAGATGGCCTTGGTGTGTATGGTTCAGGGGAGCGGGCTCGGGCACCATGAGATGGTAAAATCCACAGATGACTTGGAACCATCTGACCAGACAAGTAATTTTGGTTTTCACACATTTACCATGCTGTCTTCCCTCCCAGAGACATCCCAGGATTCCTGGCACAGGAGAGAGGTCAACACCTAGAATCCTGTGATGTTCCTGTGTTCCAGAGTATTCAAGGCCAGCCTCAGCTCATAGCCAGTTATGTAAACAAGTGTGACCTCAGGTCCATCCCTGTTCACACAAGTCTTCCTCATATCAGGGATATCAGTAGTGTTCCAGTGGGCCCTTGAATGAAAGGTTCCCAACCCACGCTGAGGGAGATCGGGGCAGGGCTCACGGCTAAGGCACTCTTCTCCCCACCTTGTTCCAGCTGTGAGTGTCCTCTGTGCCCAGCTCATCTGACAAATTCTCACTTCTCTGCAAACATGTTTCTGGCATGTTCTCAGTCTCACTAGACATCTATTGTCGGACATTCTGCTGCTTCTATTATTTTAGAATAATTTAAGGATTTAAAAATAATAATTCTCCCAATTACTGTGCAAAACCCCACCAGCAAGATAAATGGGGCAGATGTTCCTTTAAGTCCAGATGTGAAACCCTGAAGCAGTTTCTGAGACATGAGGACCTGCAAGGGGTCCTGAGTGACCTTAGGAGACGCCAGCTCTGAGCCTAGTGCCTCAAGGGCTGCTTGCTCCAGACTCATTTCCCAGGGTAGCTACCCACTGTGAGTCAGGCTCCAGCTGTCAATCTCCAGAAATTACGCTCAATGGTGTGGCCTTGCCAGGGCTTGGGATACTGGGCCAGGCCTGTGAACAGGGAAGGATTATATCACAGGAAGCCCTGTGGTTGGCCTAGAATCCTTGGAAGGGAGCCAGGTGTGTCCATGGTAAACCAGCAGAGGACACCCAAGGCGGGGCTGACATAGTCCACAGTGCTTTGTATGGCTTTAATTAGCTTCCTGCACAGCCTCAGGGTCCCAGAGACCCGGGTTGGACACTAGCCAGAGGCCAAACTGATGTCCAGAACCTGACCTAAGGGAGCCTGCTGAGCCAACACCAGGTGGGTAGAGATAAGGAAGGGTTAGGGTGGGCCAGAGTGGAGTCCTGGGGCTTTGGCCCACCCCCACTCCTTCCAGGTCCCTCCCCATCACCGGCCGGTGATCTCATCCATTCCTGGGCTGTAAATATCACCCAAATGCTCACGACTCCCAAACGTGTCCTCCAGCCGGGCCCCTCTCCCGAGCTCAGCCTGCACAGCCCACGCGACACCCCCGCCCAGATGTCTCCTGGGCCTCAACAAGCCGCTCCTCCTGGCACCCCCTCCTTGGGGACAGGCGCCCCTTGCTGGCTGCTTAGGGCAGACGCCTGGGAGCCCTGCCCACCGCCTCCAACCATCCTGTCAAGTCCAACTTGAAACACATCCCCTGCCTTCTGGATCTGCCACCCCTAAGGTCTGGCCAGAAAGTGGCAATTCCATAGTCCCTGCCTGTGTGCAGACCCCACACTGTGCACCACTGTCAGAAGAGCCATCTCTAAAAATTAGACCCTGCCCACTCCCCCTTGAGACAAAATCCAAAAGGATGCATGCTCTCTCACACATACATACTCTGGCCATTGCTTCTGCACCCTGCCCCACCTCACACTTAGCCTCTACACCATCTTCACTGTCAGTCTGGCTAGAGCACTATCTCCACTCTGTAACATACCCTCAGACTTCTCTCTCTGGAGAGGGGAGTGTGCAGAGCCTCAAGGGACAGGGCAGGGTCTGTAGGATCCAGGGTACGCGTCTCAGGCTGTTAGCCTGGTTATTATAGTACAGCATGTGGCCCAGAAGCCTTTTCACCATCACCAGGGGCTGACCTAGAATCCCCACCTGTGGGCCAGCTGTTGGTAACAGAAACAGAAAGTGACCTGAGGCCAGATAGTGCCTGCCAATGAGGACCAAGCTCAGCATAGGTAGTGAACTCCCTGTTCCGAAAGTGTGTGGACTAAGATGAGACCCTCTGTCCTGTGAGCCACATCTGCTGCAGATGGCCAGCTCAAGACCCCTAAGGTTCTTTGTTAATGGAAGCTTTATGGTCATGACTTACAATTGGGAAGACCTAGTCTTACCCCTCAGCACTGCCCACCCTGCAGACTTAGCAGGCTGCCTTGGTCTTCTCAGATAGGCAGGAGCTCATTGTTGTTATTGGTGGCGTCATCGATGAAGACCCCTGTCCTGTCCACCAGGTGCAGGCCAGCAGCCTCCCAGGATGCTGGGGAGCGCTATGGCAGGCTGTCATCTTCACAGGATGCTGGGGAGTGCTGTGGCAGGCTGTCTTCTTCACAGGCAGTATACCGAGCCTCCTCAGCTAGGGCTACAAGGGTGAACAGGGTGTTGGAGAATAGCTCCTAAGGGGAAGGGCTAGGCAAGCGGTGCTCTCTCTCACCCAGGAGACCTGCTCCAATTGCAGCATCCCCAGATTAGGGACAAGCAATGGTGCCCTGGCTCAGAGCGCAGGCTAGAGTCCACTCTGCAGAGGAACAAACTGCAAGTGTAAATGTAGACAGCCATGTGGATATGCGTGGTAGCACCAGCAGGCCCAGGCCCAGGCCCAGGGGTTCCTGGAAGAGGTTCCTTGGTAAGGAGAAGAAGCCCAGACCAGGACCTCAGATTCCAGCTTTGCCCTGGGCCCCTCCTCCGTGGTGGCTGAGCGCACTCCTCACCCAGCCTCCTCCCTGAGCTTCTGGATCCCTGGCCGCCCCCATGGCCATCTGGCTCCCCCGATTCCCTCCCCCAGGGCCCAGTGTCTTTCCTTTCTCCCAGCTCTTGCCCTGGTAGAGGAGGAAGACCCCTTCCTGTTCCCCTCACAACTGCTTCCTCACTCTTTCTGGCCAAGTGGTTCTTTTCCGTCTGTGTCTGAGTCCTTTTCAGCCCAGGCCTCAGAGAATCACACATGCATCTTCTTGTCTGTGCTGCTTTAAGCACATGCACACACACGTGTTGTCTGTGTGGCTCCTGCTCTGCCATGTGTGTCTGTTCTGTGCTCACGTGTCTTCATGGGCATATGTATCCTCTAGTGTGTGCTTGTATGAGGCCCACATCTAGGCATGAGGTCTGCGACCTGGGGCAGTAGTATGAGAGTGCACACACCCCCTGCATGAGCTTGAGCTACCCCATTCCTGGTTGTTCCCAAGCAGTGGGAGTATGGTCTTTATACCTCACTCTCAGCCTCCCCTTGGGCTAGACAACCCCAGAGTAGATGTCCCCACAAAACCGAGCTTATTTAGAACCATATATTGCTAAGCTTATAGTCAGCCCAGCTCTCAGAGAAGTTGGCTGAGCTCAAGGATGACAGCTATGGGGCACACGCACTGGTGCAGCGGGAGGGTGGTGAGAATGTCACCTCACTCCCATATGTGAACCCCACCCCCACCCCACCCCCCATTCAGCCCAAACTGCCCCACCAATGAGGGTGGGCAGTTCTATCTCCTCTCAGGCCTTCTGTGCCAGTGTCTGAAGGAGATGCTATGCTGGGACCCACCCTCGTTTCTCACCACCCACAGTACCGCAGCCTGAGAGGCCACAGCTTAAGAAAAGAGCTCTTTATTCCACGTCATCCAATATTTTACACAAGTAAAATAAAATTCATATCTCTATATACCGCGATCCGGGTGGGAGGCAGCGTTCTGGAACAAACGCCACCCCCGGAACCCTGTAAACATGATGGGGTGGAGATGGGGGTGGGCTGGTGGGGAGGCATCTGTCAGGGAGGGCCTGGCCTGCTCCTTAGAACCTGTCCCTGGCTCTGGCTGGCGGCGTGGAGGGAGACCCCATATGTACACACATCTGGTGGCTGGTGACTGGTCAGCAGGGCCCAAGCAGTGTCCAGAGTAACAGCACAAGGCCCAGAGGAACAAGGCTGCAGGCCAGAGCAGGCAGGGCCCCTGAACCCTCTGCATCCCGCGGTCCACTGCTCCCACTTCCTGCCTGTCCCAGACGGCAGTGGCTGCGGGTGCGATTTTTTCGGGAACAACCTGGCCTCCTGCGGGGACCAGTGGTGGGCAGTCCTGGTGACTCAGAACCCCCAGGTCTCAGGGCAGTCAGTGGGGGCTCTGCAGAGCTGGGCAAAGTCCCAAATGGAGAGTCATTGATGTGCCGAGGGCCTGAACCATTGCCTGGTGGAGTGTCCCCAGAAGGCACACGTCCCTTGAGGGCATTTCCAGCAGAAGCTGGCCTTCCGGGCTCCAGTACTGAGGCCTTGTCTGCAGCATCCGGCTGGCAGCACTTGGGGAGGCCCAGCAGCTCCTCATCAGTGAGCTGACTGGTCTGAATGGGACGGAAGGGCCCTGGAGCCACAGCACAACCCTCTAGGTCATTGACAGCGAGGCGCTTAAGATCACGGCCTGCCAGGCGTGGGGGCAGGTTGCAGGGCACCTCTGATGAGGAACCTCGGAACTTTTGCAGCCAAGCCCAGAGTGGACGTGCCCGGCAGTCACACACCCAGGGGTTGTCATTGAGTCGCAGGTACTGCAGAGATCTCAGGGGCACCAGGACCTCTGCAGGTAGCATGGAGATGTTATTGGCAAACAGGTAGAGGGTCATGAGGCGGCCAAGGTCCCGGAAGGCATGTGGGTGCACTCGAGCCACATGGTTCTGGTGCAGGAGGAGGCGGTCAAGACTGTGCAGGCCACGGAAAGCGTGCTCAGGCACACTGGGGATACGGTTGCCATGCAGAAAGAGATGCGTGAGGTTGCCCAGGTCTCGGAAGGTGTTGTCAGGGAGCGCCTGCAGATTGTTGTCTTGTAGGTAAAGGTACTGCAAAGCTGCTAGTCCACGGAATAGGCCGGGACCCAGCTCCTGCAGGCCACATCGGTCTAGGTGCAGTGTGTGCAGGTGGCCCAGGCCGTGGAACGTGGTAGGGTCCACGACACGAAGCTGTGCATTGTCACTAAGATCTAGTTGCTCCAGGAGGGTCAGACCAGTGAAGGCAGCAGCATCGATCCGGGCCAGAGCATTAGAGTGCAGCCACAGGATAGTGAGATTTCGGCATGACTGGAAGCTGGCAGCTGGCACATGAGAGATTCGGTTGCCATGCAGGAAGATTCGCTGGCTAGAGGCTGGGATGCCAGTGGGCACAGCCTGCAGGCCCTGCTGGGGGCAGCTTGTTGTTACCTTGGGCTCATTGTAGCACACACAAGCACCAGGGCATGGTGTTGCTACCCTCCAGGCCTGTAGCCATAGCACCCATGCCAAGAGCTGGCTTCCTGTGGGCAGAGAAAAAGGTGATCAGACAGGAGCCCTAGGAGGTGAGACTTGATGCTAGAACCAATTCTCATTGAGTGGGTCTCCATGGGACTGGGCAGAGTCCAAAGGCCGCAAGCCTTGGAAATGGGGATGGAAGGCCTCTGCCTTCTACTCCATGTAGACAATACTGGGTTATAAGCTGTCTTTGGAGACACATTCCATACTGGTGATCATGTCTGAACTCCTAAGCCCCATGCCACCCTACCTCATATACTTGCTGACATACATGACTGTTGCTTTGCCCAGGGCTAGCCCAATTGGTCACCAAAAACACACATCTGGAGGCCTTCTTGGCTAGTGCATATACCAGCTCAGGACTCCAACACACAGAAGAGCCCCTGGGATCTGGTTGCTGTTTGCCTCCACCAGCCTTAGCTCTATCCTTGGTCTGCCCAAATCAACTCCATCAAGGTACAGGTTAAGAAGGAAGCGGGGAGTCTAGCTCTTGGGGAAAAAAACACTGTAGGAACATCCTAGACCTGCTATGTCCCTTGACCCAGGCTGCAGCAGAGGGGCTGAGGCTCACAATCCATGCCCAGCCCAGTCTCTTACAGCTCTTGAGGACCTCTGACAACTGGGATTCTAGGGGATCTCCTCAAGCTAAAATAGAAGATATGCTTGAATGGAGAATTTTCAGCCCCTGGAGGGCCTGTAGAAGTCTCCAGAGGCCAGGGGTAGGTCTTCTCACTAGCACCTCTGCTAACCAAGAAGAGGAGCCTGGGGAAGGCAGGGATGGAGGGAAGGCACAGAATCCTACCCCAGGAACCTCTCCCAGGCCCCCAGGGCAGGCTGCTCCTCCTCCACAAGCCTCCCTTTTAAGCACTTCCTGACTTGGCTGTGAACACTTCTGCAGCCTCCTCCCCTGGCCTCATTCTCAGCTCCATCCCTTTCCAGTCTTCCTGCCCATCCTTGTTGCCACCCCACTTCTCTTAGTGGTCCCAAGGCACTATACCCCATCCCAGTCTCTGGGCCATATACCTGGGTGTGGCCAAGGACCTATATAAGCCTCAGCAGACTGCAGCTAGGGATGGGGTGCCACATCCCTGGGAAAAAGCTTCTTGGCCTGTCACTAGAGCCCCATCCTTTTGAATGCCGAAGGCTCTTTCAGGAGTGAGTCTATTAAAATGTGAATCCCCCTGGGAGGGTTATGGCTTATCAGCTAACACCTCCATTGACAGCTAACACCTGTGTTGGCAGCTAGCTAAGAGCAGGATTCTGCAGACAGGAGGCCAAGGCTGGCTAACTGCTTGGAGCCTACTGACACCAGAGGGAGGAGGGGAAGGCCAGGAGCTAGCTTTCCTTACCAAGCCTTGGCCTCTGGGAACTTCTCACTGGACCCCTGACCACAAAGGGTCCTCTCATGAGTGTGCTGACTAGTGCTCTAAATCTGGAGCCCCACAGGCCAGGCAAGCCTAACAGCCAGCAAGATTTCAAGCCCTGGGGACTTCATTTCTAATACTCAGTGGCTTTCTTTGAAGAGCTTGTGTTTGCTGGGCCTCGAGTCATTTGTTGGCAACCATGGTGGCAAGCCAGGCCCAGAAGCCCCCAATCCATGGAGGCCCCTCCCTGGGCTGGCCATGTGCGGGTTGCACATAGGCCTGAGGCACTGTCTAAGCACTTAGCTTCCTCTCACATTCTCTTCTTACACATCCTTTCTGGGACAGTGGGGTCTGGCCTTGTCAGCACCCCATGATGCCCTGCCTGCTGTCACAAAAGAACACTATACAATGTGTACACCATTTTCTGGTCTTGAACTCAGGACCCAAGACTGGGTAAGTAGGGGGCTTCCATGTCCCCATGGCCAGGCTGGAGATTTTATTGCCATGGGTGACAACTTTATCAGCCTAGTTGTGCTAAAGACTGCTTGTTACCTACAATGCCATGCTGCTGACTGGATCTCACATACACTCGAGGCACCACTAATCCCTCTGTGCTACCCACCACACAGTGGTGGACTGAGACAGGCTATAGGCCCGAGTCCTGAGGTTGCCCAATGCTAACACAGCTGTGGTCAGGGTCCTCAGGAACGAGCCACAATAGGGAGGTGGGCAACCAGAGGGGCTGCTATGTGGTGCTCAGCCGTACCAGGCAGAAGGTAAAAGACACAGCTGTGTTTCTGTTGGAAATCAACTTCTGAGAGGCAGCCCTTCTCACCCTCTCAGCACAGGGGCTGGGGTAGGCTCTTCTGCCGTAGCCACAGTAATTGGCTCCAGCCTGGGCCCCCCTGGGGCCTGCCCGCTGGTCTCCATGGCAACTCCTGAGCTGAGCAAGCATGAGGGGGCATCTTTTTATGAGCTAATCAAACCCAACTTTGCAGCATTGCGTGTGTTCACAGCAGGGGTTTGGGGAAATACCCAGACACCTGACCAGGCGTTGTAAGGATGTTCCCTGACCCCACCCGTGGGTTGCCCTATTCAGTCTCTATCTGCCACCTTGCAGGTCTTGCTGGCTCATTCTGTGGTTTCTGCAGTGCCCTGAGCCACAAGGCTTCTGAACTTCATGTCTGAACCTCTCCATTTCCATTTATTTTCCATTCTCAAACCTGCCCACTGATTCTCATGGGAGAAGGCCTCCCTTCTGCAGAGCAGCCTAGCCCTCTGGCCTCCCTGTAGCCTCTACCTGACGGCACTCCTAACCAGTCTCATTCATGTCCCTGTTCTCAGAAAGCACCTGGCATGCACACGTGGGCAGAAAATGGTCCTAGGAGGTCCATCTCTCTCACATGGCATCCATGCAGAGACTCCTTCAGAACCCTACATCCACTTGAGTCAGCCTTGTAAGCCATGCATATAGCTTTTTATATTTCTCTAGCTACACTTAAGTCAGTTGTCATCAGACCTGTGTATGGGGTCCCCTCCAGGGCTTTTCCATTGAGAACTAACTGGCTGTTGGAACTAGGTCATGGCCAGAGGCTTCTAGCTCAGCTCAGGTCATCTAGGGGGCCACAGGGACATGCAGGTGACAGTGGGAAAGGACTGGTCCCTAGTGCACATGGCTCTGAGATTCCCCAGGGAGGACAATGACTATATACAGACCCCAGGCTCCTTTTCCACCTGGGGCAGCCAGATCAGGCAGGATACAGCCACTGGGCTACTCATCTGGTACCTGCAGCTCTTTGGAGTCAAGAGCCCATATTTACACTCATTGATGAGGGAATGGGGAGAGGGAAGAAGAGAGAGATGGGGAGACAGGAGAGTGGAGATGAAAGATGGAAGAGGAGGAAAGAGGAAGGGAGAGGGAATGGGAGTCAGGAAGAGGACAGGGGCAGAGGGAAGGAAGCCAGGGAACAGGGGGTGTGAACAGGGAGAAAGGGAGGGGAGGGTCCAGGTCAGGTGAGAGGCTTCTGGGGCCTTGGCCAGCAGCCGCTTGAGCCAGCAGGCAGGCACTGCTGAGGTCAGCAGCTCACCTCAGCAGCCCAGTGAACTGCCAAGCTGAGCTGAGACTGCCTTCTTTAGCATCTTCCCATCCCACTGCGGACTTGCAGACCTGCATACACTCCACCACCGCCCTATCCTAGGTTGACATCCCATGGGGATGGCCTCTTGTCCTCACCTGATGAGACCAAGAAACAGTGCAGGCTCATAGGCTCACAGACTCTGGGAACTGGCTTTCATCCTTCTACTGGCTGGGTGCCCTCAGGGCTGATGGGTCTCTCAAAGTACAAATATCTACCCCACGGACTTTGGAGGAACGTACCAGATATACATTCCTTACCATCAGCAGCAGTCTGTTTCACAGGTCAGGAAACTGAGGCAGTGGGTAGTGAAGGCCTGCTCACATATTGAGGCAGTTTAAAAGGAAGGGAGAGTGGGAGACGGAACAACGTGCTACCTGAAGTGCTATCAAGGAGAGTCTAGCCAGTTCATGAAGGACAATTGCTACACAGCCAGGGCAGCCAATGGGTGTTAGAATACTGGTCTGTTGGATAGGCAGTGGGGCATGGGGATCTCCCATGCTGTCTAGGGCCAGGAGGATATCTCCGTGGATATACAAAGCTGGGGTCAGAAGGCTGTAGAAGGGCTGGGCTGCTTCAGCAGAAGAGACCACAGTTACAAGGCAGAACAGCTCAGCATACAAGACCAGAAATAGCTCCGGGAGAGGTTGGCCAGACCGAGGTCACCCCCACACTGCAGAGTCGAGAATCCTTCTCTGGGTCTAGCACATCCCTGCTGACCCCCACCCCCATCTGTTCCCGACATCCACTCACTTCTCACACACACACTGCCCACCTTCCATCCCTCACTGGCCACAGACACGCACAGTGACAGCTTGTATCCATACTGTGCTTCCTGGGCCCTCCTCAGAACACAGTCAGGGGAGCAGGAAGGTGGCTTCCAGAGGACAGCCTATACTGTGTCTCCTGAGGGTGTGGTCACCAGCCTCTGGCCCTGTCCTATCCCTTGAGGCCTTGTTCCTTATTGATCCTGACTATCAAGCAGAACAGGCCAGGTCAATAATGGGCAAGGTCACTTGCCACAGTAGGCAGATACGAGACCTGTGTTGGTGCACTTCAGGCCTGGACTTAGCAGTGGGTAAACTGAGGCCTGGTATGTGTTCTGGCTGCTTGATGCATTGCAACTGGAACCAAGCTGTTGGAAGTGGCTTTTGACTATGCCGGGTCATCCTCTTGTCCTCAGAGAACCCACCACAGAAACCCACCTGCCTCTGCCTCTCACGTGCTGCAATTAAAGGCATGCCCCATCAGTGCCCACCATGCCCAGCTCTTTCAGTTTTATTTTTGGGACAGGGGCATGAAGCTGCCCACACCTTTAACTTGCAGTGACCCCACTTCAGCCTCCCGAGTAGCTGGGGTTACAAGTGTGTGTCTCTCCTAGGAATCCATTTCTTGTCCCTGTCCATTGCTTACTTAAGGGGCTCCCAAGCCTCACCAGGATACTCACCTCCCAGACCCCACCCCTGTGAACCCTGCTTGATGGGCCTATGGTGGAATACCTAGAGATTCTGCCTGGCTGAAGCCCATCCAACTCAGTGTCCCCCTCCTTGACAGGCAGCTGCTAGCCAACAAACACCTGCTGCCTAATTACCTGCCTCTCACCCCCAGGCCTCCTCTGTGGTCATGCTGCTAATTCAGTCCATCTTCCAGTCTTGCTTCAGTCCCCAAGGACACTAACGTGGAACTAAGCAATGACTGGCATATCCCTACCATAGACATCCTATGAAGCCTAAGTCCCAGGACTGCCTCACAAATGTCTCCCATTCTTGCCATCTTGATGCTGTCCAGGATGGAGTGTTCTGCAAAGCAGGATCTATAGTACTGGATTCTGCCTTCTGTGCCTCAAACCTACTTTTGTGACAAGTACCCTAGACAGAGTCCTGGATCACACATCTTATCCTTGAATCTGCTGTTGACCCATGAGGCCCTGAGTATCAACACACAGAGTAAGTATGTCTTTGGGTGCGTGTGATACTTGTATATACCAAGCCTGGACTGAGAGATAACATATACTAGGAGATAAGCCATTGAGGAGGGGAGGTAGACACAGGACTGTGTTGTCAATATGTCATTTGCAGTATGCAAAACAGGATGAACGTCTTATAGAAGCCAGTAACCCTTAGGCACAGGGGCAGAAATGGGTTGGTATAGAGGGCTGTGCACACATCAGGACCTAGAGGAGGGTCTGCTACCCTGTGGTGGGAGGAGGTAGGTGACGTCTCTCCACGGTTCTTGCATTTGTAGGACATGATCAACCAAGCAGGCAGGTGGCCTCTGCCCAGGCTGAACTCATTCTGCTATAAAAAAGCAATGCAGGCCTTGAGGCTGACATCAGCTTGAACCCTCTGGCTCCCACCCTCTGGGACCCACCGACTGTGCCTCTTGGCCACTCCTCAGGACGAAAGAAGGCAGACAGGACTCTACTAGAGATGGCCAGTTAATGAAGCCTCAGCACACCCTCCTAAGTGGGTTGCTCCAGCCTTAGAGACTTCTGTCATAGAGCCAGTGGTGGCAGCAGGACAGGCAGGGAGTGCCAATGGGAGCAAAGGATCCAAGAGAGAGTATACAATCCTCTTCAGATGTGCCCATTGGAATCACCCTCCAAGGCCAAAGCACTGAGTCCATGGAGCTAGAAGAAAGGCTGAGGGGCCCCAGGCACTCAAGAGCCCAAGAGCAGGCTGTTCTATTAGCAATAAGCTGTTTCCTTGGCATGCAGCCACGTCTATGTGCTCACCCACGATCCAGGGCTGCTTTCGGCACAGTGACGCCGGCACCACACATGGTGTGGCCCACAATGCTGGGCCCTCTTACAGGAAGTTTGCTGACCTGCTTTGTGACTGAACACCTGCTGGGTGCAGTGTGGCTATCTTAACACTCACAAGGGCTCAGCCAAGGGCACTCAACCTCCTGCTTGAGGAAAAGGAGCCCTGCAGTCAGAGAAGACTATTCACTGCTCCTGCCAAGCCTGCATGGCTGGGTGAGCTGAACACAGTGATCTCTCACCTTAGTGCAGGGTTGGCATAGGGGGACACTGGGCAAGACATTCAGGGGGATTGCAGGTAGCATGTGGAAGTAGTGAAATCCTGTTTGGGTTATGGAAAATCAAGTATCCTGCTAAGGACATCAGGGGGCATGTGACTAAGTGTGCATAATAAAATACAACGTGGAAGCTGAGGCAGGAGGATCATGAGCTGAAGGTCAATCATAGCAAGACTTTGTCTCAAAAACACCAAACCAAGCTGGGGGTAGTAGGAACACTTTACTTTTGTAATTGAGAGGTGGAAATGGGAAAATCAGGAGTTCGAGACCATCCTGTCAAGAACAGTCAGGGTCAGGAGAGGCGGCTCAGAAGCTCTGAGCACTTGCTGCTCTCCTAGAGGGCCCACGTCAGTTCCCAGCACTCACATAGCAGCTCACAGTGATTTTTTTAAATATAGTTCCTATATGGCTCACACATATACATGTAGGCTGAATTTTTAAAATACACACACACACACACGCACATGCACATGCACACGCACACGCACACATATTGCTGGGCGGTGGTGGCGCACGCCCTGAATCCCAGCACTTGGGAGGCAGAGGCAGGCCGATTTCTGAGTTCGAGGCCAGCCTGGTCTACAGAGTGAGTTCCAGGACAGCCAGGGCTACACAGAGAAACCCTGTGTCAAAAAAAAACAAAAAACAAAAAACAAAAAAAACAAAAAAACAAAACAAGAAAGGAAGAGAGAGAGAGAGAGAGAGAGAGAGAGAGAGAGAGAGAGAGAGAGATTAACAGCTAGCCACCAGGACCAAAAATAAGGGTCACTCCTCTTCTGGGAGAGAAGGATAAGGGCCCTAATGGGGAAACACACCTGGGGGAGGTGGATTTGGGGTTGGTGGTGGCTCGGCTCAGTGGGGGTCAGCTGGGACGCTGGTCCTGCCGTGCCAGTATAATCACCTCTAGGACTTGGCAGAGCTCTGATGACCCCTTTGCTGCAAACTGCTTCAGAAGCTCTGACTGGGCCCCACGGAGCTGGCTCTCTGACTCTCTGCCATCAGTTCTTGGTCTGGGTGGGAATGGGAGCAGGGGCATGGAGCAAGTCAGCACTGATAAATTTCTCAAGACGTTAAGAGTCTAGCCTTGGCTAACAGACGTTCACAGTTAAGAAAACAGGATTTATTACAGGTGAGAAGACTTAGTCCAGGAAAGGTGAAGGGAGTACTTTTTGATAAACAGGAAGGTTTGGACCACTTCTGATGACCTCAGAGGCAGCTACTCATGCAGATCCACGGCCAGGGTCACAAACTGAAAGTGGGCGACAAGTATTTTCTTCTGCTGTCATCACATCAGCATCTCCATCGTGATCGCTTCATCACCAACATCACCGTCACCGTGGCTGTCACTGTCACCACTGTCGCTGTCATAGCATCAGCACTACCACAATCACCGTCATTGCTGGGCCTCGACCATCACTTAATGTCACGTGTTAGTTAGCTTTCTGTCACCATGACAAAATCTGAGTCAGCTTTTTAGGGAGGAAAGGTTCCTTTTAGATCACAGTTTGAGGTTCGGGCCCATGGTGGGCCTTGTTGGAGGAAGTATGTCACCTGTGGTGGGCTTTCAGGTGAGCCCATGCCAGGCCTAGTCATTCTCTGCTTGGGAACCAGGATGTAGTTCTCAGCTACTCTCCAGCACCATGCCTGCCTGTGTGCCACCATGCTCCCTGCCATGATGATAATAGACTAGGCCTCTGAAACTGAAAGCAAGCCTCCAATTAAATGCTTTCTTTCATACAAGTTGCCTTGGTCATGGTGTCCCTTCACAGCAATAATAGCACAGTGACCAAGACACCCCATAACACAGTGAGGAGGTGACATTATTTCTAGTCCACACATAAAGGCCCGAAGGCAAAACCCCAATAGGATCCCAGTGAGGTGAAGAGACAAGGCACATTCTTTGGCCCCAGGATCCCTGCAGGCTTACACAAGTTCCCATGGACCACAGGACAGGGAGAGACAGCTATTCTGGCCTTCTTCATCTCCCACAGCACATCATTCTTGGTCCAAGCCTTCTTCCCTGGGCTAGGCGAGGACTGAGGCTCAAAAGTAGGTCCACGTTTAGAGTAGCTGGAGAGGAGGCCGAGTGCCCTGAGCCTGTCACCACGACAGCAATGTGAGGCTCACACCAGCCCGGCACCACCTCTCCCGGACAGCCTACAGCCTTGAATTCGCACTGAAGTATCCCTAGCCCAGTCTGGGCTGGAGTTTGTGTCCTGCCTCCCCAGAAGTTAGCCTATGGCTTGACACCCAGAATTGGTATATCCACCCTGAACTTGGTCACTGTAATCACATGAGAAGTTGGAGAAGGTGAAGTACAGGTCAACGCAGAGGAGCCACAAGAACCCTTTGCTGTAGCAGTCACAGTCACTGGCATGGCCTGACTGTGGACCCTGTTCTATGCAGAGAATGCTTTGCCTGTACCAAAGGACAGCGGCAGTTAGGATGTACCTTTAGCATATTTGGAGCTGTGTGCTGCCTTCCCGGAAAATCGTCTTAGCAGGCTTGCTGGCCTGTGGGGGGTAGGGGTAGGTGGGCTGCATAGCACAGCCTGCCACACTCTGCAAGAGACCTGAACTCAGGCAGCATCAGCTGCAGCAGCTTAATCACCACGTATAACTCTTCTTTCTGCTCCACCCACCACCACCATCACACTCTGTGAGCTGTATACAGACCCCTGCTAACTCCCCACTGGAATGATGGTGACTGAGAAGCATGCCCTGTGGAGTCAGGAGTAGAGAGACATGCGGAGAAAGGGTCTCTGCTCTTGGCATAAGGCATATGGGGAAGCCCAGGGCAGCTCCTACTTGATGGCTCGGAATCTGCCAGTTCACATGTCCCATCTCAGCAGAACCCTGAATCTGCTTCCCCCGAAAAGGTGACTAGCAAGCATCACAGCTTCAAAAAGGCACCGAGGCAGATCACAAAGGAATTCAAGAAGTGGCAGGTAGAGGGTCAGGAAGAGTCAGAAATTAGAGGGAAATTCTAACTGGTCCACCCAGGAACAGAAGTGGATTTAAAACAAGAACAGGGTGCTATGACCAGGGAGTCACCAGAGAACAAGAAAGAGTGTCTAGAAATTAAAAATAGAATTGCTAAAATTAAAAGAATCAATAGGAGGGTTGGAAAACAAGGTCAAGGAAATCTTCCAGAAAGAAAAACAAAAAGAAAAACTGAATGAGATTCAACGGGCAAATGTGGGTCAACTGTGTTTTAGGGCAATTGTATGAAGGGAGAACAGAAAATGCAGGGTAAAAAATTATCCAAGAAATAATTTGGCACTCCTAGAGCCAAGGACCTGGACCGTCACTGGGCATTCACAGCAAACTTCAAGCTCCTGGAGAGTGAGAGATTCCAGGAGAAAAAGCTGCTCATAAACAATGCAAGGCAGAACTGGAGCTCCCCAAAGCACCCTGCATGCCAGGAAACTGCAATGTTGCAAGACTCAGAAAGGCTTTTAAAATATGGGATTCTGGACCCAGCCAGTCTAGCTTGAACGCATCTGGAAACACTGGAGGGCTCAGATGGCCCTTCGCTGTACCTTCCCTACAAGTACTTCAGCTGAAACAAAACCACAGTCACAGAGGTTAGTGTGCATCCCACAAAAGGAGGAAGTCCTGGGTGGCAGGACAGGGCCTGGGATGGGACCCAAGGGACAATGGGGACACGATGAAGAGCTTGTTCTCCCATGAAGTGGGACAAGAAGATAAAGAATTACTCTACAGTCAACTGTAAGCCGGGGAGAAACGAAGGACAGGTGAAAGAGAAGAGAGTGTGAGTCCTCTGAGTGGTCAAACACAGGTCAGGTAGTAGAGCTGAAAGCCAGCATCCTGAGCAGGGACATGCTGGTCCCTGGGGTGGCTGAGAATGGACCTGGGTCTCTGACCCCCGACATTCTCTGTTATGGGGCTTTTGGAATTCAGACGTTTGAAGGGATGCTCCCAGGTCCAGGTCTGTAGTCACGGTTCCTCATCGCCCCCCATGCCCCTCCACATCCATTTTGCTCTGGTTCTACTGCCCTGACAGACTCTGACCCGGCTGGCTGCTTCCCACAGGCCATTCTCTTCTCACTGTCACTACCACCGCCACCACCCTGTTCAAGCTTCAGCCTCTGTCTCAGGTTGTCTTGGGGGCAGGGAGGCAGTTGAAAGCCTAAGGGCCACCTTTTTTTGGAGGTGGGATTCAACCCCTGGGCCTCAGCTTCTCTAATCCTCAGAGCTCCAACCTGCAACAAAGCCCACAGTACACGGGCAGGGGCAATGAGAATAAGTAATTGCTCTTTTATTAACGAGTGATAAATTATTCCTATATGATTGTGTGTGATAACGCTTGCTTATTTGAAATCAATTTGGAATGGAAATTGTTGGCGGCTTCTCACCTGCGCGGGTGGAAGCCAGGCACTACTGCCTCATACAGAAAAGGAGGTCACTGTATTTTGGCTACATCCTGCTGCTGCTGCATTTAGGATGCTATGGCAGGCATGGGGAGGGGGAGCCATGGGGCTGTGAAGCCAGGGAGACAAGGTACCTCTAACCTCACTTCTAGGCAGCACCTCAGCCTCTGTAGCCTTCCGGGTCTTCCCGGCCTTCCCACTGCCCCTACCTGCAGCTCTAAACAAGGCAAAGCCCCGTTGATGAAGCACTTGCTGTGGAAGTGTGATTGACGGCCTGAGTTAGGACACTCAACACCCACAGAACAGCCGGATGCTATTCAAAGTGTGAGCCTCTAACTTCAGGACTGGGAAGACAGAGGAAGGACAAAAGTAGGAAGACTGGAGCTCACTGGTCAGCCAGGCTAGACAGATAAGCAGGCTGTAGGTTTGGTGAGAGATCCTGTCTCAAAAGGAAGGCAAAAAGCTTCTACTACCAGTCAAGGATCCAGGCTCCTTTTGAGCTGAGAAAGGACCAGACTGGAGAGTCTCCTTCCTAACAGGCCCTAGGCCCCACTGAGGACTTCTCCAGTGACCACAGCATGGCCAGCTGTGTCAGGGGCCACACCTAGATCTGGCTACATCCATCTCTCCAGTGTGATTCTTGGGGATCTGGGAGCCCTAACTTTTACCTCACACCCAGTGTCCAGTTCAGGGACCAAACAGGCCATCCTTGGCTCTCACTGGCAAGCTTCAAAAAGTACTAACCCTTTTCCTGGCCATAGTCTTAATGATTCCACAAAACATGGCCCTATTTTCCTCCCACTCTGAAACCCAATGTAAGAGGGTCCTTAGAGAGCCTAGGCCTCTAGTGCTCCTATTCCAATACATGGAGTCCTGGTAACCAGGTCCTACATCAGTAAGCACCTCTCCTTGGGAATGAGTATTTAAAACCCTGTATCCAGCAGGCCAACCAGATCCTCCCTCCAACTAGGCCCCACCCACTCCTCATCTGTCTTGGGTGGCTGCTTCAGGCATGGGTGGTCATGACTTAGCCAGTGGGTTAGTCCCATGTGACCCTTGAGGATTTGGCAGCCAGCAGTGAGGCTGAGTCACCCTGAGTCCAGCTACAATGGAACAGCTCAGTCATGACTGATGTCCAGGGTAGCACACCTGTGAAGCAAACCCCAGAGTCCCTCAGTGCCAGGGCTCCCATCAGCCCCACAGGGACTGGACAGAGACTTAGCCAGTGTCTCTGCAACCTGTTTCTGTTACTGGGTCATGGGCTGTGGGCACCATGGAGCAGAAACATGCCTCGTGACAAGCATACAGTAGGAGCTCCATGTCTGCTTGTCATATGCAACTACATGCTCACTCTAGGCAAATGGCGGACTCTGTGTGGCTGTGGAGATGACTTCCTGAGGATGCCCAGTGCTGGAGCAACTCTGATCCTATCCTGGTTGGGGGAGACTCGTGTACTCAAGTTCTGAGTTTCTGTGAGGGGCCCTCAAGAGTAACTTTACCTCCGTTATGGATGTTTGTACTGTCCCTCCCCACCACTTTTTTTTTTTTTGAGGCAGCATAGGATACCCCAGACTAGAACTTACTATGTAACCTAGGCTGGTCTCAAACTCTAGAGGATGCCCTGCTTCAGCCTTCTAAGTAGTGGGAGTACAGCATGAGTTACTGTGCTCAGCTCCCCGCCAAACATATGCCCGAAGTCCCAATCCCCAGTGTGATTCTATTATTTACTCATTCATTCATTCATTCATTCATTCATTCATTTGGAGAGCACCAGAGGCTCAGGTTCTCTAGAACCCTCTTGAATTGGGCTCCAGGGAGGAAAGAGAATGGGCCCAGTTTTGCAGAATCATTAAGACTATGGCCAGGAAGAAGCAAGTGAAGCTTGCCAGTGAGAGCCACGAATGGCCTGCGCCCCGGGTGTGAGCTCTGTGAGGTGAGAGCCTGGGACCCTTCATTTCACTTTCCTGTTTATGTGTATGGGTGTTATGTTGCCTGTATACCATGTGGGTACCACGCCCCCAGAGCCAGAAGAGAGCATTCGATTCCCCTGGGACCAGAGTTACAGAAGGTTATAAGATATCACGTGGGTTCTGGGTACTGTGAATTGAACATGAGTCCTCTCGGAGGGGCAGCTTGTGCCCTTACCTGCTGAGCCAGGCTGAGAACTGTTCATCTTTCTGTCTTGGTCCTCAAATGTCGGGGGCTTTAGGTGTGTAATCAGTACACCCTACCCCTGATATGAAGGCATTTGAAGGGAGTTAGTGGGAGGTGGTTAAGGGTTGGATAAGGTCTTAAGGGTGAAGCTTTGAGATGGATCAGTGGCCTAGAAGAAACCCCAGAGACGCCATTCCCTACAGCAAGAAAACCATCTGCCAGACAGGAACAAGTAGCTCACTAGAACCTGACTGTGTGTGCGCTCTGGTCTAGGAGTTCTAACCTCTAGAACTGAGAGAAAATTAATTTCTGCTATTTGTGATGCCCAGTTCACGGTATTTTGTTACGGCAGTATGAGCTAGTAGAATCTCCTTCTCAAAACTTTGGAGTATTCTTTTCAGGTTTTCAGACACGAGTATGAGCAGGTAAAATCCAAAATGTTTCTTCCTTGTTCTGCTTGATGTCACATTGATACCGGAGCAGGTAAAAAGAAACACATTAACAGCCCTGTGCCTTGAGGCCCCTGATACCATGTCTATCATGTAGGGCAGCCCTGAGTGTATCAGGGGTTGGGAGGCCTAGATCCATTTGTATTGGGGGGGTATTGTGGGCCCCCAGCCTGAGTTTATCTTTCATCTGGATCAAGAGCCATGATGGAGTTCACACCTGGCTCGTTTGGGGAAGCTGTATGATGCTGCACAAGAAAGGTCCTGCCCACCAGCTCAGAACTGCCAGCAGTACTTGGCCTCTCCCTAAGGAAATGTCCCCACCCTGTGGAGGAGAAAGCCCAGTGCTGCCCTTCCATCCCTCTCACAAAGCTTTGTTCAAGCAACTCCCCTTTGGGCAAAACTGCCTTGTTCCCAGGCCCAGGCCCATGCCCTCAAGGCCTTCTGAGGACCTACTCCTTCACCAGTCTTGGCCTTTGTTCCTGCCCACCTCCCAAACTCCGAACTCCGTGGAGCCCTCCCCAGGGTCAATGCATACAAGCTCTGTCCAGGGGCTGTAATGATCCAGGGCATCAGCTAGGGCAGAGCAGGTCTTCACCACACATGTTCCCAGGCGAAGCAAGGACAATGAGCGTCCAAACACAATCTGGTCTTAAGGGAGGCCCTGGGCTGAGAGTCTTTCCCTCCCTGACTATCTGCCACCACAGAACCACATTAGCAAACCCTGCCCTCCCCAGAGCTGTGGTCACAGCTGATAAAGATGGTCATATAACCTGAGGGCCTGGAGATCCCTGGAAATTCATCCCCTGAGGCTTTGGGTCTGGGTAGCTGTCTTGGGGTGGGGGTGGAGATTCGGGGGCCACCATGGACTCAAGTGTGTATGCCACTGCTCCTGGAGTTGCTGGATGTCACTGAGGCCCTTTGGGAGAGCTGGAAATAAAGTAGCCTATAGTAGTGGGGAGGGCTCTGAAGAGGTCTGATGCCCCCACCACCACCACCCACCTCGAGGACATCTTGAGCCACCTTGTGGCCAGGCTGTGGCTCCGGCAGCAGGTGAAGGATGGAGTGCGTTAGGGCCACCATCTGTCTCAGCTGTGACGGGCTCTCTACTGACATCCAGGAGGGATGTCGACGGAGTATCTTTATGGGAAGAGTTTTTCTTTTGCCAATTTTCGAACAGGAAGCCAGACACTTGTCACACCTGTCCTCGTGTCAGCCTTGCCTGACATAAATTGGGGCCGAGGCAGGGAGATAAAAGACAGGGCGGACACGGCCCAGTGTGCAGAGACCACGTGTCAGGCCGCAGCACACACCGAGCCACGAGGGTATCCTGCTGGGGCTGTTCGCACTGAGTTCCTCCCCTGCCTCCTTTCTCCCCCTGCCCAAAGGCCAGCCTGCCCTGGTACCCTTGCCTCCTGTGGAGCAGAGGGACATCTGCTCTGATACTCTAACAGCCAGGGCCCCTCCCCTTGGCCTAATCGCCAGTTGGGGTGGGGGAGAAATCCCACAGAGAGGGAGGGCCTCGAGTGGGTGGGGCTCCGGGGGGCGGGGCCTCGAGAGGACTGGCTTGGGGTCCTCTTGCCATTCTGTTGATGCCCACACTACACCATTCAGTCTTGAGATTTGAGGACATCGCCTTGGAGCTTCGAATGGCTCTGGGAGAAAAACATGTTATAAAGATCCTAGTGTCTTCACTGCCCAGGGCTGGCCTGTAACTGGTGGGACAAGGAAGACTTTGCTAAGAGGAAGGAGGGAGAGGCCAGTGCCATCTGAGGCCTTCCTGCAATGGGAACCCACCCAAAGCCCAACGTCCTCACAGTGGGGGCTTGTTCAGTGCCCTTCAGCTTTACCAAGGGTGGGGCTGTGGTCCTCCCAGGGGTTCAGCACACCCGCGGCCATGCAGATAGGCGAGGGACACTCAGTGGGGACACCAACTGTCCTGCTGCTTCCTCAGACAGAGCTGAAGGTTTGTGTCTACAGCTCTCAAGGAGACCTAAGGGGTCAGCCCTGCCAGGCTCTCATGCCACCATCATGCCCACTCTGTACTCTCTGAGGATGGGGCACTGGACACATCTCAACCAGGGCAGATGAAGACTAAGAACTTATCAGGGGAACAGGGCAGAGCTCCAAGGAAGAGCCACTGTGGGGTAGTGTGAAGGCAGAAGCAGCCATGGGCACTGCAAGCGGCACACTCTGGGTGACCTTGGCAGCCCTCTCTGGACTGCTATTCTGGAGGTTGGCCAGGCTCAGGACAGCAGCTACCCTGTCTCTCTAGGGACTTCTGCTTCCAGCTACAGCTTTAGGGTCCCCTGCCTGAACTGCTTCCAAGGACCAAGTATAAAGACAAGCACCTCCTCTCGTGGTCCTGCAAGCTGGATGGAGGGACAAAGGCCTCCAAGCTCCTAGATCGACCAGGCTCCCTCTCGGGGGTCAAACTGCACCGCACACTTCTCAAAGGTATGGAGATCCTAGCTTCCTGACTGCATTCCCCAGCTGCCGGGCCTGCCTGGAGCCAGAGTGCCCTCCCTCACCCTCTCAGTCCAGTGACCAGGAGCTAGAACATTGTTCCTCAAGACAGCTGGCAAGGCTGCTGGGGGGCCGGGCAGCTCCAGTGTGGGCTCTTCCTGTGCCTAGTGCTTCGCAGGGGCTTGTGGTCAGGGAGCTCACAGGGCCCCCACACCTATACCCATTTTCTTTCCAGAGGTGGGGCAAGGGTGGGACTGACCAAGAGTTAGAGGAAGTACAAGAATTGGGGGCTCTGTCTCCCACCAAGGGCTCAAAAGCCATCCCAGCGTCAGATTCCTGAGCCGGTTCCCTTGGTCTATGCTGGAGGCATAAGCATGTTGTAGCCTGGGAGAACTCCCATCAACAGATGACCAGGAACTGGCCAGCATGGACAAATCAAGCTCCCTGTGGCCAGCTGGCTTTCACCAGCATGTCCACCTTCACCGTGTCCATGCCAACAGGGGAGCTCAGGAGCCAGCATCCGCCTTTGGGTTCTGAAGCTCTCACCTACACCATCTTGGCCAACTAGGTTTCCCTGGCTGCTAGCCCTGAGGGCCGTGAGCTTGGGTATTTCCTGACAGATAAAGGGGCAAGTGGGTGGCCGGGGAGAATGTTTCTCTTTGTTGATATGCTACAGCTTTCTGGGCCTCTCCCTGCAACTATCTGGCGGAGCCGCTGCCCATTGCTCATGCTCCCTAAAGCCTCAAGCCAGGATGGGGCTGCTTGGAAGATGCAGAGATGTGGAGACTCTGGAGCCCATGTGGCAAGAGATTCCCCATCAAGGGTGGAAGGAACAGTTCCTACACAAGATCTTCTGGCCCACCCTGAGAGAAAGTGAGCAAGGCTTTACTCTTTGCAGGGGCAGCCAGGGTGGACTCCAGGCAGGCTCAAAGGTTAACAGGGAAGATGATATAGCAGCAAGAGCCTGGGGTGGAATGGAGGGTATCCGGTGGCTCAGATGGGTTTGCAGAAAGGGCTAGAGGGGATAGTCAAGAGTCAGAGTGGACACTGGACTTTCTTCAGGGGTAAGAGGGGGAGGCACAGACTCGAGACTCGGATGATGGATGCAGAGGCTATGATGCCGTCTGAATCTAGGGAACCCGGGATGCTCAGTGGAACACAGCTGGGGAACTGTGGTATCAGTTGGGAGGTGCTGGGTATCAGCAAAGACAAGAGACCTCCCTGGTGTGAGCAGTGCCCAGGTGCCTGTCTACCCCTGCATCACCTGGGAGATGCTCAAGCTGGTGACCCTAAAGGCAGCCTAGGTGGCTGCAGGTCGAGTGGTCTTGGATCTAAAGATGTTTAATTGGCCACACTAGCCTGGCACTTGGCAGGGACGGAGTTATGTTTGTTACCTACAGCCAGGCCAGGTGGCTCTGGACACGACCAAGGGACATATGGGTAGATGTTGCGGATTCTTAGAAGGACGGAAGCTCTTGTTCTCTGCTCACCATTCATGTTTCCCGTGTACCTACAGTATGCAAGGCCTGTCCTGGCTCATGTGCCGAAAGGCATCCCCACTGTTGCCATGCATGGCTCCCCATAATCTCTCCTGGAGAACAGCACCCCAAATCTTGAGAACTCTATGTTCTTCTGGTTCTCAGGGCACTAAGCTGGAAGCACCAGGATTACAGGTAAACAGGGTTATAGATGACACCTTCAGTGACCAGCAAAAGCTGGTGAGGCCCAAGGTCACACAGCCAGTCAGACTGCATGAGCTGATCCTATGGCTCGCTGGACTGAGGGGAGGGGGAACTTCTGGCAGGTCCCCAAGCTGGCCCCATCTGGGCCCTGGCAGGAGGGTGAAGAAAGCCAACGTCTTAACAAGGTCATAATAGCTGGGACAAATTGAGGACACCGTGCAGGGGATTTCAGGCTGGACAGGGACAATCTGAGAGGGCTCCCAGGAGGCAGTGAGCACCCTAGAGCCTCACTCTGGTTTGAGACCCTGGGCACTCTAACATGTTCAGCCCCACTCCCTACCTCAGTGGGCCCCTCACCCAGCTTCAGCCTTTGCCTGACATTTCCCGTGACATTTGCTGCAAAGAAATAGAGTCATAAATCCAAAGGTTAAATTTGCACATTGCCTTACAACACCAGGAGAAACCTGTCCCTCCATCCACCAGGTGGCCCATGGGTGCAGCTTGGTGTGGGATGCCCTGCCCATCCCCCTCCACCCCATCACTATTTCCCAAAATGGCATCGTGAGTATACCAGGCCATGGAGTTTGCTGCATAGTTTGGAGATGCCTGCCCCATCTGAAACCAAGGCTCTGAGGTGCCCTCCGAAAGATGCTGTGTCAGCGGCTTAACCCAGCCTACCCACAGCTGATCATAAACCTTTGTTTGAAATCTAACAACAGCCGGGCGGTGGTGGCGCAGACCTTTATCCCCAGCACTCAGGAGGCAGAGGCAGGCAGATTTCTAAGTTCAAAGCCAGCCTGTTCTACAGAATGAGTTCTAGGGCAGCCAGTGCTACACAGAGAAACTCTGTCTCAAAAAAAAAAAAAAAAAAACAGGAAAGAGGAAGAGGAAAAAGAGGAGGAAGAGGAGAAAAATAAAAAGGAAAGGAAAGAAATCAACCATATTCTATGAAACTCCAATTCCCAATTTCCAGGAGGACCAAAGAGCACCCCTGGGCAACCTGCTCCCCGTGAAGCTGGATCAGCTCCTGAGATGTCTATACACACCTCTGCCAACCTCCATGTGCCAGGGTGCTGCATGCCAGGGTGCTGCATGCCAGGGTGCTGCATG
>NW_021604647.1:602342-620872 GCF_004785775.1 Grammomys surdaster | reverse complement strand
TGCCAGGGTGCTGCATGCCAGGGTGCTGCATGCCAGGGTGCTGCATGCCAGGGTGCTGCATGCCAAGCCCACCTGGGACACCACAGGGAGGCTGGCTTCTGCCTGCTCAGCACCTCCTCAAGGACACTTGGGAAATAGCCCTTGCCTCTTGACTCCACTACCTGGGTCTGGCTCCCCTGGGGAAAGACTATGGGGGCTGCCATGGGGACAACTCAGTCACCTCAGCCTCCAACCTTCCACAGCAGACAAGGTACCCAGGAGCTCTGGGAACAGGTCTGGGGAAAGGTGCCCAAAAGGCCAACTAAACAGATGGCCCTCCTTACAGCTGGAATCATGGTCCACTTACCATGTCACCCACCTGATGTGTATAAAAAGACTCAGATTGCTGGGGGTAGGGTGAGGCAGCAGTAGGCCCTGGCTGGGAGTTGGCCCAAGTGTGTAGGAAGGGGTACACATCCTGGCCTTGATGCTTGTGGAGATATATGGGGGGGGGTTGCACGGCTGAAGGCAATGCAAAAGGCCAAGGCAGGTTTAAACAAGTACATCTTGGTGCTTTCTCAGGAAGGGATTCCACACTCACCAGTTAAGCATGATTCACAGGAATAGTTCCCGATGTGCAAAGTGTTTAAAATACAGTGACAAAAGAAGAAACCGCAGTACCAAACACCGGGTGTGATGGGACCTAGCCAGGCCCACGCACGCTGGGGACAGGCAGGGAGATGGGAGGCATGTCCCCTACATCCACTGCTAGACTCCCACTGATGGCTGTGGTGGCCAGTCACCTGTCCCTTAGCATATTTAACCCTGGAATCAGTGAGGTAAGGATTCACTCCCTTCATCCCCTGATCAGACGAGGATCTGCAGGCCACAAAGGAGTGGGTGAGCGACAGAGGGTGATGAGCAAATACAGCATCTGGGATTTAGCCACGTGGCTGGCACAGGTGACCTTGGCTGGGTGTAGCCAGGCCACAGGGCAGGCACACAGAAGGGTGCAGAGGGTGCCAGGCCCTGAAGAGACACAAAAACAGCCACCCCCAAACAGCCACCCCAGTTCTTAGGGATCTGAGGGTCCATGCTCTGGCTGGCTGCTGAGAGTCAGGCAGCACTGCCTGGGGCTGGAAGTCAAAACCTACAGAATGGGGGCAGGGCAGCATCAACTTCACTGATCAGACATAACCCAGTGCCAGAAGCATCTTAACTCTGTGACAGGGTCAGGTCCTTCTCACTTACTCCTTCCATTGCACACAGACACAGACACAGACACAGACACAGACACAGACACACACACACACACAGAGAGAGAGAGAGAGAGAGAGAGAGAGAGAGAGAGAGAGAGAGAGAGAGAGAAGACCCCTTTTTTGAATGCACAGCTTGGTTTCTGGGAGACTTTCTGGGCCCTGGGCCCAGGATTGCAGAAGGGCTCCGTCTGCCTCCACTCCCGGCTGGACCCTTTCTCTCCAAAGGAAGGCATGGTGCCAGGAGCCTGGTAAGTAAAGGGTGCTAAAGCCAAGCCTGGATGGCAAGAGGGAGGCATGATCCTGCAGACCCTGCCCCTCACACACAACTTACCACTTGCAACAAACAACAACCACAAACATGGGCTTCTTCATGGCAGAGTCAGCCCTAAGCCCTCCAAGGTAACAGGCCATTGAGCACCTTACCGGTTCTCGGGTCAGCCTTGAGGGGTTCTCCTCTTGGCTGCTGCCCTTTTACTAGATGACCTCCACTAGCCAACTCTTACTCTGTGACCACAGGTCAGTCCTGCCTGAAGGAAACAGACTCAGAGGGGCTACCAGGGCCCTGTTGGTCCAGGGCAGAGCCACAGGGTCATTACCGTCACCCTCTCAGCTCATCATCACCTCCCTCAATACCCAACACATCTTCCAGGAGGAAGGAGGGAGGGGCCTAAACTGGCAGGTGTCCCAGGAAAACCTCTATTGACTAGAAGTTGAAAAAGCACATTTGGGGAATTTTAAAGCAGAAATGCTGGGGGGCCAAACATTGGAAGCAAAGTTTAGTGGCTTAGACAGGTAATTCCAATACTCGGGAAGCCAAGGCATGATTCCAAGTTTAAGGCCAGCCTAGGCTATGTGGTTACACCTGCCTCAAAACAAAACAATAAAGCCCCTTGGAGGCCAGACATGGTTAATTCCAGTACTCAGTTTTCAGAGACCAAGGATATCTGTTCTATATAGAGAGGTCCAGGCCAGGGCCACAGCAAGACCCTGTTTCAATCCAGGAAAGACTCCATGCTCAGGAGTAACTGACCAACACAAAGTGGACCTTTTTGTTCTCCTCCTCCTCCTCTTCCTCCTCCTCTTCTTCTTCTTCTTCCTCCTCCTCCTCCTCCTCCTCCTCCTCCTCTTCTTTTTGTCTTACTGATTTTCTTTCTTTCTTTAGTTTGTCTATTTTGAATTTCTTTTTTTTGGTTTTGCTATTCTTTTTTGGCTTTGTTTTATTTTATTTGAGAGAGAGAACATGGAGTTGGTTGTTAGGAAGGAGGATCTGGGAGGAGTTGAGGAGGAGAAAGAATATAATCAAAACATATTGTATGAAAAAAATAAAACAAACAGAGCCACCTCCTTGGGAAAATTGGACTGACCCCACTGGACATCAGCTTGGAAGCCGCCAACAACTCCAGATCGCTGGCCTAATCACAGAGGAGGAAGGCTGAGACAGGGAGATGGCTCTTTAAGAAAACACAGCAGCAGGCTCTGTGAGCTCCCCTGTGCCAGGTGGGATCTGGTGCAGACCGCACCTGCCAGAGGTCTTGCCTTGGAAGTGCACCTTCCTCCCCTGAACTGCAGTAGGACAAGACACAACGTCAGAGATGGGAAGACAGGCCTGGGGCTTAACAAAAGGAGTGGGCAGATATTACCCACACCACACCTGAGCTAGGTGAGCGCCACAGAGGTCACCCAGGTGGAATAACTAATATGCTAAAGGCAGGGCCCCTTGGAGGCCATGCTGGGTTGGATTCCCTAGTTGGTGGAACTGCAGAGGCAGCCAAGTGTGCCCAGGACCAGACCCTTTATCACGGTAGTGACCTCACGCTGGGAAATGCATCTTCCCTGCCCAGGAAGATTCCAGCCCACCATGGGCCACCACTGCCCCAGCCCTGGCTGGTGGGAGAGCGGCTGGTAGACTCTGCCCCTCACAGCTTGGGCTGGAGACACTGAACAAAACCCCTAAATACATTCCAAATGCTCTTGGTCCAGATTTGGGCAGGGTATAGAGAAAGCCCTCCTAGGTATGCAGGGGCACCCACACCCTGAGACAAACGGAAACATGAAGATATGTTTAAAGGCACTCATGGTTATGCATACAATCACATATGTACAGATACATGCCATATTACACACACGTACTTGCACACATAGACCCAAGCATTGTGAAGGAGACTCCAGGACTTGCCCCTCTGTGGGTCCAGCTGCCCAGAGCACCCCTACTCAAAACTCAAGCATGTCTCCATGTGAGTGGGTCCTGCTGAGGGGCCCCAGCATGTGCCAAGCATGAAAATAGCAGGAGGCAGGCTGTGTAAATGCATATATGGTCATAGGTGTGTAGGCAGGAGTGAGGACAGGGATATGCACCCGAGGACAGAGATGTGCCTATAGTGTTTATGTGCATGTGTACACTAGGGAAGATTTGGTATGAGTGTGCACTGGAGGTGTGCAAGACTGTATGTAGCCCACGTAGACACGTGCAAAGAAACGTGTGTGCAGCCTGCGGCACCATGGACATCAGCAGGGTAGATAGGGTGGGCGCCTGGGGAAGGCAATGTGTTCACTCCAGATTCTCCAGGTAAGGCATGTCCAACCTGCACGAAGCCCATCCTCCCTTGCCCCTACAGCGGGGGCTTCGCACCCGGATGGGAGGAGGGAATCCCACAGGGCTGCCAGGGAGGGGGGGTTCGAGCACCAACGCCCCTCAATGGAGCCTCACACTCTCAGGAGCCCTCCAGATCTCCGAGGAGGAGACATTGCTCTGTGTGTGTGTGCGTGTGTGTGTGCATCCTCCTCACTACCTGCTCCAGGGACAGCTCTGGGATCGCCCTGTCCCCCACGCCCTCTGCTGCTGCTGACACCCCTATTCATCCCTACTCTGACCGCAAAGAAACAGCTTCTTCTGAGCAGGGTTCGCTGGGCAGACGAGATACTCTCGGTCCGGTGCCCACGTTTCTGCAAACCCGCTTATTAACCCATTCGCCGCCTTTGCGCTCGCAGGTGGGACCCCGCCCTTCCAGTCCTCAGTCTTCACCCGGCCCTGGTCCAACATCTGGAACCTCGGACCCGCCATCCCTGGCCCCGTCGGCGCTGTCAACTTTCCCGCAAAGCCGCAACTTTTGCGGCTGCCGCGGGCTCCGCCCTCCCAGGGCCCAGTTGCTAGCGGCCAGCGCGCGGCGTGGCACTGCGGTGGCCCTCGGGAGCGACCAGCGACCCGGCTCCAGCTCCAGCAGCGCAAGCCATGCCCTGCGCCCTCCCCCCGCCCCGCCCCGCCCCGCTGCAGCCCGGCTCCGGAGCGGCGCGGACACTCACCTCCGGAGGACGCCCTCTTCATCTTCGGGGTCGAGCGGGGCGCGTCGGGCACTGGAAGCGGCTTCGGGGCGGGCGCCCGTCTGCGCGCGGCCGGGTCCGCATCCAGGCGCCGCCGCTCCGGCCCGGTCCCGGCCCGGCCGCGGGACGAGGCTCGGGCGCTCAGCTCTACCGGGCCGGGTTGGGCTCTCGGGCTGCGGGCGCACAGGGCGAGGGCGGCGGCGCGGACTGGCGGGGAGCTCGTAGCGCGGGCCGGGAGCGGATGAATGTTTTATGGGATCATGTGGTTTGACGCGCGGAATCCGCCCGGTCTCCCCGCCAGCCCGGGCGGGGCGGGGCCGGGGCGGGGCCTGGCGCCGGGCGGGGCGCTCACCTGGGCGCGCGGCGCGGCCGCGAACCGGTGGGTACGGGGTGCAGGGCTAGCGGGCGGGTGACGGGAAGGGAGGCGAGGGTGCCCGGAGAGCGGTCCAGGTGGCGGGAGACGCTCAGCCACCCGGTGAACGGGCCACGCGCGGTCCCAGACAAAGGCGGCGCATTCCTGAAGAGGCGGCGGCCCCTGCAGGCGGCCGCGGGCACCGCGTCCCGGAACCGGCCGTGGGCGCGGGCTCGAGGGCGTGGCGGCTCAGCCTAACCAAGTCCCGAAGGGAGTCCTGGGCATCGGACGGATGCAGCAAGCCTTTGCATGGCCCGATCCCTCTTAAAGCCCTTTGCTGGTCTGTCCTAGACGACTCGGTAAAAAAAAACTGAGAGGCAAGGTGTAAGAGTAGCGTAGTGCTCTCCTCCCCAGCTTTGTAGTCCTCTCTACTTCCCTGTCCCAGGAAGGACAGTCAGGCCTTGTCTGCACCTGCCTCTGCACGAACTCCTATCTCTTTCCTCTCTGCAATGGAGATTACAAAGTCCAAGACTCCTCTGGACCCACCCTCCACCAAGCCAGACCAATAAAAGGCCAATATTCCTGATGGCACCCCCCCCCAACATGTCCCATCTCCCATTCCTGCTTGAGTGCTCTTCCTGGAGTTCTTAAGTGCATTCTGGGGTGGGGTGGGAGTGGGGGTGGGGTGCTTCGGCTGGCTCCCAGGTGGTTGTCTGTGTCTGACATGATCCAGCCAGAGAGCTGCATGGTCTGCCTGCCTCAGTAAGAAGAGCAAACACCAAGTATGGTATAAGCTTCAGGGGTAGAGACCGCTGAGGAGCCTGCAATGGAATGGCCTTCTGGCTAGATATGAAGGCTACACTGCTCAGTCCTGCCCTGGCTGTGTCCTCGATCACACTTCTGTGTGCCTTGTCCCAGTTGTCCTTGTTCATTTGACCTGGATTTTCAGGTCACTGAAATGTGGGAGATGAGATTGAGGCAGGGTGGGAACTCAAGTCCGCTTCTTCGTTGGATACTGGTCACTGAGTGCCACCAGGTTGATCCCTTATGTGGTTCAGTAAAATTCTCATCCCCACTCCTTGCCACATGGGAGGCTTGCCACCCGATGACAGATGGATAACCCAAAGCCAACTTCAAAGCACCAGCAGAAGGCCATGGCCTATAGCCTAGACCAACACCTTTCTGCCAGTATCCTTGAACCCAGCAGTGCCCACACCAGTGGCTGCTGTGACTGTAAGACCACCTCATGTCGTGTGACATGGCTGAAAATCTGAGGACAAGGCTACAGTTCTGGGCTACCATGTTTGCACAGAGGCTTAGAGAAAGCATTTCCCCATTGACTATTCTTAACGATGGCCAGGCTTCCCATTAGAGAGACTATGACCCCCTCCTTCCATTGCTGGGCATAGTTTAGCTGTGGGAGGGAAAGGAGAGCCATTGATACCATGGAGACTTTTGGTGCCACAATTCTCTCCAGCTCAAACATGGCTGTTCCTGGATGTTTTGGGATAGGGCCTGGATACACCCTACCTGCTCACGGGTCTATGAGGCAGGGGCAGGGCTTAGATCTGTAGTATGAACTGGACATCCATTGTCTTAGGCATGCTGTTGTCTGTATACCCATTCCAGTCAGCATGTTGGTGCACCTCTCTAGAGGCTGAGCCTGCAGGACACCTGGATGCAGACTAAGGTACAGGCCAGCTCTGAAGGGGATCAGATAGGGAACAAGGTGAGCTGCAGGCTGGCCATTTTGCCTCCAGGAGGACATGGCTCTCTTAGGCAGGAGACGAAGGAGGTCTGGAGAGGCATAGTTATCAGGGTGTGGGCAGGTATTGGGCATAGCACCATCACCACCCAGGGCCCCAAGGATGAGGGAGGGAGGGCAGCTGAGTGAGAGTGAGTGGAGGATTTACTAGGGGCTGAAGTTAGGCACACAAACAGCCTTAGTTGGTCCCTGGGGGGAAGAGTCGGAGGCCCAGTTGGGGAAGCCAGGCCACTCATGTCCTTTTCAGGAAGTCTACAAGGATTGGTTTGTGGGAAGCCCCAGCAGAGGTGCTGGGATAGCGGGCCCATTAGACTGGCAGATACGAATTCTCCCAGCCTTGTGCACATATGGCCCTGGCAATCAAAAGAGGGTGTGGAGTCTGCAGACAGGTCTCCCCAGGCTTGAATATATCAGCCATTCCTACTGGGCTGGGCTTGTAGGACCAGACTGGAAGTCTGTCTAAATTGCTCCCCACCCCCATGGGTCCCTCGCCCAGGCACTACCTCCTGACAGATACTGTATCACCTTCCTCCGCTGGCCCCAGATTCAGCTCAGTGGTCTGTATGTGGCATGAAAGCACCCAGTCTGTCTATGGGACTTCAGCCCAGCTCTTTGTGTTTGTGGATAGATGCTTTGGAGTGTGGTCAGATCACTGTCCTTTCTATGTCTGCCTCTTCTGTCGCCTGAGAGAACTATGTGGGATCCTAGCAGGGAATACAGAGATGATCAAACCTCCAGGTCCAATCAGAATCCAGCATGAGGCTAGCCAGGGCTGACTGGGTTGTGGTGCAGCCTTGGAAGGTGGTTCCTGTTGCAAGGCCTTGAGGAGCTTATGAGCACAAGCCCTACTGGGGCATCCTTGTAGGACACCCACACACCCTCAGGCTGTTGGTGCTCTAGAAAGGGAGGAAGAAATAAGGGTACATGCTCTGGGCCACTCTGGGACAGTGTGAGGAGGAACTAGGAAAGGAGGGAGAAGGTCAAGCTGTAAGCCTGCACCTGCTGCCTGAGCATGCCAAGGCCACCAACCTGAGTGGGTGGCTGGGGATGAGATCTCAGTGCCAGGGAGCTGAGAAGACATCTGCTCTCACCACAGAAGGTGGCATCATGCCCGAGGCCCAAGAGGACTCTGCGCAGGGCCTGCTAAATGCATGGCTCTATTGGTCCTGCGATGGCAACACCACCGCCTATTTTCCCAGACAGGAAAGCAGGGCTGGAGAGTTTAAACAGGCGAACGCTGGCAGCCACTCTTGGGTCACCCACACTCCTACAGAAGCTTCTTGCCGCCCTCCACCTTGGGTTCTGGACTTTCTGCCTCATCAGCTCTGAACCTCTGTGGAACCCCACCCTGAGTCCCTGCCCAGCTTTGGTGCATATTAAGCCATAATTAAACAGCTTCCTCATCTCTAATTCATCAAAGGCACACACAGCAGCAACTGGGGCTGGTACAGGGAAGGGGCCTGGCATGTCCCAGAATCCCACTGGGCCTGCCCATCTCCCAACACTTCTGAACTCTGCTCTAAGCCAGGGCCTCCTACAGGGCACCATCCTGGACTCTGCTGTGCTGAGCACATCTCCTGAAACATCATGTGTGCACCCCACCTCTAAGAGGTTGCTGGGATATCGGGCAGGGTTTGTGCAGTTCAGGATCACCTCTCACTGCGGTCACTGTGATCCATCTCTAGGATGAGAGCAAGGAGGGAGGTAGAGCCTCAGGCCAGGCATCATGCTGACGTGTGGGCCCAAAGGTTGGCTTTGTTCCTTCTTCCAGCTCCCATAAAGACTGAGCGCCCAGAACCTCCAGGTCTGGAATGTGCTTGGAACACTGATAGCTGCTGCAGGACAGAGTCTCAGGGTTGTCTCCTCAGGAATGCTGCTGAGCTGGTGATCTTGGAATAGGCACAACTAGCCTACTTGAGAGCTGGATATGAATTGTATGTTCCAGGGGTCCAAAGTCTGGTATAGGAATGGGGCCCAAGAAAACACAGTCCTGGGGCTACCCCACATCATCACTGTGGTTTCTGGCCCCTCCTCGACCTCTGTGGGAAGTGTAGATTCTTCTCTAGAACCATTCATCTAGAGTGATAGTTAAACTGGGAGCCATTGCTCAGGCTAGGAGCCCAGAGGGCAGTCAAAACTGGGTCAGAACACTGTCTAAATGGACTCATGCTCTTGCAGCTGTATGTTCTGGGCTGGAAGGCACCTCAGAGCCCTTTTTAGGCCCTCAGTGGAGGGTTTCTATTAGGCCACCTCACTGCTGCCTACATTCAGTACAGCACTCCCAACACTCCCAAGGCCCAAAGATTGGCTCTGTCCCTGTTTAGGCCACCGCCACCCACAGAGTGCAAATATGCTTTATCTGCCAGGTGGGGAGGGCACAGATGGACTAGCTTGACCCAGAGCCTAGTGATCCCATTCGAAGGACACCAAGGAGAACCATCTTTTCCTTATTGCCTTCAGCATTTAGCCATTCAATACTCTAGGAGGTTATTAGTTCACACTTCTGCTAGATCTTGGCTCTACTCACCCCTCATCCCTTGGATCTCCTCATCAAGAGACATGTGGGGAACCTGAGCCCAAAGAGCAATGTCTTGCTCTGAATTTCTCAGATAATACAGAGCAAAGAGTCTGTCCATAGCATGTTGTCAACTGGAAACTCAAAGGCACAGGGCAGACTGCCTAGTCTTGCCTAGCTGCACCCTCATGGTCTCCTTCCTTCCTTCCTTCCTTCCTTCCTTCCTTCCTTCCTTCCTTCCTCCCTTCCTCCCTTCCTCCCTTCCTCCCTTCCTTCCTTCCTTCCTTCCTTCCTTCCTTTCTTCCTTCCTTTTTTTCTTTCTTTCCTTTTTTCTTTCTCTTTTTTGTTTTTTTTTTTCAGACAGAATTCTCTATGTAGCCCTGGATGCCCTCTCTGTAGACTAGGCTGGCCTTGAACTCAGAGATCTGCCTGCCTCTAGAGTACTGGGATTAAAGGTGTGCCCAGCCATGCACCCCCATATTCTGTTCCACTTTCCAAAGCAGTTCTACATCCTGAGAACCATGGGACAGCCCCACTGCCAAGATTGTCTCCAGACAATCTACATAGCTCTGGTGAACAAGATTGTCAAGACCAAACTTCCCCTGATTCCTGCCCAGGGTTACTAGATCCGGCTTTCACATAAGACAGAGGTCCCAAAAGCTGGTTTTGGAGCTGGGGCTTGGGTTTGGTACTCACTGAGTATAGAACATGCAGTTTTTCACATTCCCTGTCCCCTGTCAGGGAGATCAGGGAGGTGAGTGTTAAGTTTCCAGAAGACTTCCATGCTCAGTTGGAATACCCACAGGCTACTGTGTTCTACATATCAGAAATACCGCTTTGGACTAAAAAGCTCATCCAGAGGCCTAGAATCGTCCTTTCTTGGCTTGGATCCTTTCTGTGACACCTTCATCCAGAGCCATCCACTGCTCTGGTATCTAGGTTCAGCATGGCAAGGTTGACCATACCCAGACACACGTATATATGCAACAGAGGCCAAACCTCAACCCACAGAGCTTTGCAGGTTAGCCAGTACCATCCTCTTCCTAGGAGACTTCAGAGAGAAGATCCTCTGCTAGGGTGGTCCTTAGGCCCTTTCTCTGATCCAAGGATGAGGCAGAGCCAGGGTCTAGCCCCGGACACACCATGCCAATGTCATGCATCTGAGGTCCAAGGCGAAAGGGCAATGTGATGAAGTCAGGGAACAGAGCTCAGCACAGGGGCCCACTCACTACGTCCTGTCTGTTTGTTAGAGCCATTCTGAAGGTCGCAGGGAGAAGAGATGGACCCAGGGAGAGATGGATGAAGGTAGCAAACATGAGTTATGGGAAAGTGTTCTTATGAAGCTATTTTTTTATTCTAACTCTGTCATGGATTTTTTATTTTTGGTGGTGAATAAGTGAATGAAGATATATTTGATAGTGAAAATGTGAGATCCAACAAGACTCCAGAGCCTCTGTTCTGCTTCTGACTCTAATGGTGCAGAAGCTCGTTGATTAATTACAGTACATGATTTTTTATTTGTTCAATTGTTTGAGACAGGCTTTCTCTACATAGCTCTGGTGGTCCTGAAACTCACAGTGTGGACCAGGCTGTCCTTGAATGTACCTCCTGCCTCTATCTCCCAAGTGCTGGGATTAAAGGTGTGCCCCACCAGGAGGGACATATGCTTAGGATATTTTTTATTTGCAACTTTTTTATAATAAAATTTTATTTTGTTTGTTTGTTTTAAGAAAGGGCTGTAGAGACATCTCAGTGATTAAAAGCACTGACTGGTCTTCCAAAGGACCCAGGTTCAATTTCCAGCACCACATGGCAGCTCACAATCATCTGTAATTCTAGTCTCACAGGCTCTGAAACTTTCTTCTGACCTCTGAGGTCACCAAGCATGTAGTGCACTGACATACACATAGGCCAAACATTGATACACATTAAAATAATTTTTAAAGAATGGAAAAATAGTTGAGAAGAAGAAAGGGAGAGAGGGAAGGGGGAGAAGGAGAGGAGAGACGGGCAATTCTGAATCCTGAAACACATTGAATTTTTTAATTAATTATTTTATTTATTTACATTTCAAATGTTGTTTTCCCCTATTCCCTGTCTCCTTTCTGAAAACTTTCCTCCCCATCCCTCCTCCCCTTTGCCTCTAAGAGGGTGCTTCCCCACCCACCCACTCCCAGCTTGTCCCTTCAGCATCCCCCTTCACTGGGGCAACAAGCCTCCACAGGACCAAGCACCATCCCTCCCATTGATGCCAGATAAGGCAGTCCTCTGCTACTTATGTAGCGGGAACCATGGACCGACTCATGTGTACTCTTTAGTTCCCGGAAGCTCAGAGTGGTCTGGTTGGTTGATATTGTCGTTTTTCCTATGGGGTTGCAATCCCCTTCAGCTCCTTCAGTCCTTCCCTTAACTCTTCCATTAGGGTCCCTGGCCTCAGTCCAATGGTTGGCTGTGAGTATCTGCATCTGTCTTGGGTGCTGGATGAACCTCCCAGAGGACAGCTTATACCAGGCTCCTGTCTGCAAGCACTTCTTGGCAATAGTGTCGGGGTTTGGTGTCTGTGGATGGGATGGATCCCAAGGTGGAGCAGTCTCTGGATGGCCCTTCCTTCAGTCTCTGCTCCATTTTTTGTCCCTGTGTTTTGATCCATGAGCATGGGACACATTGCATTTTAAGGCTACGAGGATTAACACAGTTCATGGGCATCAGATGATGGGAGAGAAAATCCAGGGGAAAGGCTCAGCTACAAGCATGAGAAAGAGAAAGACATGGGAAGAAAGGTGAGTTATTCAAAGACTAAATACTCAATACAGGGGTTTGGGACAACTCAATAAAAGGAAGTTTGGGTCCCTGTCTCAGTCCTTCATATTAAAATAAATACCCAAAGGACCAAAGGTTTAAGAGGTAAAAACAAAACAATAAAACAAACCACAATGCCCAGTGTAGTGGTGTGGAGGCAAAGGTAAGTGAGTTTCTGTGCTAGCCTGGTCTACATGGTTCCAGGACAGCCAGAGCTACATAGCAAGACCTTGCCTCAAACAAACAAGCAAATCATAAATAAAAAACCCTATAATTTTAAATCACTCTTAGGAATTACACAAAACTTAGAAGCCTTAAAGTGAGAGACAGGCATATTCAACCTCATAAAGATAAAACGTAGCTGCACAGGAGAAACAAAATCAACAGATAAATGATAAAATGGGAAAGTATCAGCAATTGATTTCACAAAGGACTGTTCTTGGGAATACAGAGAAAAATGGGCAAAGACATCAAAGAAGCCCATCAGTGTACATCAAGCCTCACCCAAACTAAGACCAAATCACACACGTTCATGAGACAAGATGCCCGCTGCGTCTCTCTACGTACTAACCAGTCGTCGCACACAAGGAGGTAAGGGTGGGGGCTCATCCTGCCAGGTTGCTCCCTCTAGTGGTTGGCTAGGGATTCTAGAGAGATGCTAGAGGCGACGTCTACAAAAGGAGAGGCACCTACAGATCATTTGGCAGGACCAGAGCTTTCTGTTGGAGAGACAGGTGAGTGGAGCAAGCTGTGAGAGAGTTCATCCACAACAAGAAATATTTAAACAGGAGACACAGACACTTGGCCCTTGGTGCTACCATCAGTGACGCTGCAGTGGCAGGGGACTCCTTGGCTGTCCCATCTGCTCACAGGTCCATACTAAGCACTCACAGCTGTACGCTCAGCCTCTCTGTCTTCATGAGCGAGCGCCCTGTTAGCAATGGCCCGTGTTTATTAATTAGCTCTTGTCCTGCTGCTCAGGAGCAGTGCCAGATTCAGCTGAGGCCATGCCTGGCCCCATCCCTGACTGTGAACACCTCTGTCCTTCCCGATGTCCAGTTACTCCTCTTCAGACCCCACATGTGTCTCCCAAAGACATAGCCTGGACAGTGTCTCTGTCTTTCTAGCCTCAGTTTCTCTGATACTGAAATGAGATGTATTATTTTTGCAGGCTATTACAAAGATACCTAACAGAACACGTGTGTGTGTGTGTGTGTGTGTGTGTGTGTGTGTGTGTGTGTGTGTGTGTGTTTTGAGACAAGATCTCACTTGGTAGCCCAGGCTGGTCTTGTACTCCCAGCAATCCTCCTGCCTCAGCCTCCCAAGTACTGAGATTACAGCATGTGACATCATGCCTGGCTCTGATACTCTATCTTCAGTAAGAACAGGGATCTTGAGAACCAGACAGGTGAACCACGTACAGCCTCTACATATAGTCTTTATTTTTGTTTTCAGGTGCTGGAGCTTGAACCCAGATCTTGCGTGTTAATCAGATACCTACCACTGAGCTATATCCCCAGCCCTAACAGAACTCAAAAAGAGGAAAGGTTTGTTTTGGCTCAGAGGCTCGTCCTTCATGTCAGGGAGAGAATGGAGAAGCAGAACACGTCAGTTTATGAAGAGAGGAGACAGAAGTGGGAGATACAGGAAGTGGGCAGGGCAAGATACAGCCTCAAGGTCATGTCCCAGGATGTACTTCCTCTAACCATGCCCCACCCCATGCCTTTCACCTCCCAGTAGTGTTGTACTGTGAATTTATATCACACGCATGTCTAGCTTGTGAATATCACAATGTGATACTGCCATCCTCAAAGTTCACACAAAAAATAGCAAAAGAGCTCATAACATTTTAACTAACTTTATGGTTTTTGTTAGGCTACGTGTCACTGTGATCCCATCCCCTCTGGGACACACACACACAACACGATCACGGATAACTAGGAAATCTTTCATTGGTCCCTTGGGTGGTTGGCAATTCATAGAGTGAGACCTACTTCCTGTGAAGTAGACTCTTAAAAATGGAGAGGACCAGAGCAGGGATTCAAGAGAGGGAGCCCAGAGGGGGCTGAGGCTGTTAGGCGTTGGTTAAGAGAAGCTCTTTGGTTAGTATAGCTGACCCATGATGACCAAGGCCACTTGTCCACTTGTGCATGAAACAGGCCTCATGATAGCTTAATCCATGTCTGTTGATCGGGCTCCATGTCAGGTGCCTTCCACACTGCTGTAGGGTCCTGTGTGTCTGGGACCTGGCTGAGGTTATCCTCAGTCCCGTGCCTGACCTTATATACACACAGACTTTACTACCTATGTAGAAGATAAGGTGTCTGACAGGCCTAAACGCTGGGCAGCTGCTGGACCTGAGCCCCAGAGACTTAGCAAGATGAAGCTGTTCTTCCAGACCCATTGGTTATATGGCCCTGCCCATTCTGTGTCTTGAGTTCTGATTTAAGGTCACATTTTCAACTGAGGTTAATCTGGAGGCAGGAGGATGGCTGTGAGCACAGGAAGTGACAGGTGGGCATGAGGATGAGGGCTCTCACTTCTAGAAGCCACCCCATCCCTGAGGGAGCAGGTTCTGTCTCCAACCTCATCTTATCTGGATGTAGGAAAAAGCGACAACATTGTGGTCCCTCAGGTTCCTGAGAAGGGGAGCCTGCTTCATGATCACAACACGAGTAAGAAAAGATCTCAGGGTGCAGGCCATATGTGGTGATAGCATAGCAGCAATCAAGACTCATGGTATAGATGAAGAAACAAGTTTGGGAGAATGTCTCCAGTACTTCTGGAAAAAGAGAGGTGTCCTGGTGTAAAGTGGGTTTCTCTACCATCTTAGCAGGCCTGGCCCCCAGAGAAGACCCTGAAAAGCACAGAAGGAGAATTTCAGAGTGTCTGTGGAAGGCCCAGCTGACTAGCCTATACATCTATCCCTGTTCTTGGGGAGTTTGTGACCAACAGTCAGATCGTAGAAAAGAAAAAAAGAGATATTGGGTCATAACTTAGAGAATCTGGAGAAGGATGATTCTTTTGCTAGGATTCTCAGTGTTGGCTCATCAGTGATGGCAGGAGTGTGGTATTAACAGCAGGAAACTGGGTGTGTGGCTTATGGGAGCTTTCTGTACTGTCTTTACTGCAAATCTAGAACTAGTCTCAAAGAAAAGCTTATTTTAAAATGATGACTTTATTAGCAATACCAAGCAGAGTCTGCCGAGCCTCTGTCCAGGGCACTTCTTGCCCCTGGCTGAGGTAGTCTGTGACCATTGACTCCTGAGTCCTGTACACCTCCCGGGGGAGCACTGATCCCAGCCTGAAGTGCTCTCCTGGGTGGTGAGAGACCTGGTGGGTTGAATCCATATGTCTGTCTTCCATGTCAGGTGCCTTTCACACTGCTGTTGGTCCCCGCATGTCTGGAACCTGGCTGAGGGCAGTCCCATTATGCGTGGACAGCAAATGCCTGATCACACCCTCCCTTGAGCTCATGAGAGGTCAAGGGTTTGAGGGTAGGCAGTGTGGGTGTGGCTGTGTTGTAGATTTCCAGCCTTGCTGACTTTTTCCATTTCTTCAGCACAAAGCAGAGAGGGATGATGTCCGAAGATTAGAAAAACCCCTCCTTGCCCAACTGGAGCCCTGCCTGGACTTGTTGCTGTAGGTAGGGGCTTCCCTCAATAGTGTAGCTACCCCGCTAATTCCCTCACAGGTGTGGGTAGCCATGTGGGCAACAGGGCTTATCCAGTTATGCTGACCCATGGAGAGGTCAGATAGGGCCTTATCTACAGGATTTCCCCTGCAGGCCCTGTTAACATCTGGGAACTGGTTTGTGAAAGTGCAGAGTGGAAGGGTGGGGAAGCTGCTGTGTTCCTGAATTGCTGTGTACTGAACCTCAGGGATTAGCCAGTCCCAGCCTCCAGGCCTCCAGAAAGGTCCACTGCTTGAGTCTCACACAGCAAGAGATGACCAGGCCCGTAATTTGGTGTCCCAAAGATGCCACAGAGGCTGGGAGTAGGTGGCCAACACATTGCCTCTCCTACCAGAGGAACCAGAGTCTGATCTAGTCCAGAGGCCACACATCCACTCAGATCTCCTGAAGTTTGTAGCTACTTGTGGGGTTTTGACATCCCTGCCCTGCAGTGACAGGCCCTTCCACTAGAAAAGGACAATAGTCCATTTCTAGGATCCTTCCAGAAATGAGAACCGACTGCTGGAGGGTTTAGTGTAAAACACCAACCTAACCACTAGGCCTGTGCCACCATATCTCTCTAGGTTGACTTTCCATGTCTGCTCCTGAAGCCCAGGCTCAGGTCTGTCCTGGGTCTGGCTGCTGAGGTGGAACAGGTATCTAGGGTAGGTAAGGTGTGGGCATGGAGCTCAGATGCTGTCTGGCTGCACTTTTTGCTGTTGCCTCTGCTTCTGGCTTCCTTCCCTTTGTATGAATTTATAGGAAGGCTTTGATGGTCTCAGTGGAATGGTAGGCCTACCTTGGGACTGAGGCACTCCTGGCTTGGAGCAGAGAGTTAGACGTCCCTAAAGAAACGCCCTGTTCCTTGACACATCTCAGAGCTCAGCTCCCCAGACAGCCTTGGGCATGGACTGAAGGACAAAAGAGTCACTTTCATCACCCAAGAGGGGAAACTGAGGCTGGGTGGTCCCAGACCTGCCCTGAGAGCCACTGGAAGAAGGCAGCCCACCCCTCTTCCCCTGCTACCTTAGGGCAGTGGGGAGGAGCTAACAGCAATCAGAAAATCCTGCTGTAGGCAGACTGTTTCCTAGGGGCAAGAGTTGAGATGATTAAAGGGTGGCTCATGGGGAGATTAAAAAAATGTGAGCAGCATACAGGGTGGAGAAGATGGAGCAGAAGAGCCTCAAAGGCCCTGCTAGGCTCTCTACGGGTGACTCAGACACACATGGAGAGGGGTAGCAACTGGCTCTGTTGCCAAGTTAGGTGTCTCTATGCAGTACAGTTCACCCCCCAATCCTCCACATCAGCAGTCTGGGTCTAGGGCCTGGAAGAAGGACATCAAGGTCCCAGACCACATCCTGGAGCCCAGAGGCCCACCTGCTTCTAAGGTAGGGCTCAACGTCAGCCATGCACGACAGGGTGAAAATTACTGGGTGTGATACACTTGCCCTGGCAGGGTGTGGCATTCACACGGACAAAGAGAAGCCGGTTTCTGCTGGAGACTCAGGCCATCATCCCAGCTCCCACTCCCTAGCCCACCAGGAGAGGAGAGAAGCCTTGAAGTGCCAGGCTTGTGAATGGCCCATCTCCATGACAACACATGGGTACAAAGCGCTAGGCCGGTGTGCAGGCAGTGTCTGTGCAAGGATGGGGAGAAGAAAATCTTATCTATGGGAAAGGAGCATGTGAAACTGGGCTGTGGTCTGGCCCTGTTCTTGAGGCTATAGCCCCACCCTATAGCCCAGGGATCTGAGCCAGCCGCCAACCAGGCACAGCACTGACCCATGGGCAGAACATAGACAGGTGAAGGACGGGGCCGGTACTCAGTAGTACTCAAACAGCTACCCCAAATGAAGGAGCCCATACATACTATCAGCCATACCGGTGTCTATGCACATGAACCTGGACAGGGGCCGTGATGGTTTCCTACTTGACCTCCCCAACCACAGGGTGGCGCAGAAATGGCACCTAGTAAGAACCTGAGTGTGGTTTCCAGCACACACTGGGCAGATCATAATGGCCTATAATTCCATCTCCAGGGACTCTAACACTTCTTCTAGGTCTGCTAGCACCTATATGCACATGTAGTACACTAGCATCTAAGCACAAGTATGCACACACACACACATACACACACACACACACACACACACACATACACACACAACAAGAGAGCAATATGCAAGAGAGGGTTGGATCCAGGAAGAGTTAGAGGGAAGAGTGGAGGGGGATATAATTTAAAAAAACATTGTGTGCTTGCATGAAATTATCAAAAAATTAATAAAATATTTTTAAAGAGAGAGACTGGAAATAGCCAGACACAGACAGAAAGAGACAAAGAGACACCTGTGACACAAAGACATAGAGCAGACCAGAGCTGGAGTGTCTGAGGATGGCTGGGAATGAGAGGCTTGAAGGCAGAGGTGGTCCAGCATAGGCATCCTTGCCTCTCTATGACACCCTAGCAACGCACACAGGGGACCTTGAGCATTGGCTGCAATGACCCCCCTGTTGCAGTGAGGCTGCAACCCACTCCTGTTTTTAGGTATTAGCCTTACTGTCCCCCCATGATCCTCCCCCCAAGACTCACACTCTATTCTCTGAAACCCCAAAATATAGGAAAAATCAATACCTGGAGTAGGTATCACATATGAGAGGGAGTTTTGACCCCAGATACAGAAGGCACTGAGAACTGCCACTTTGGCAGAGAAATGGCATTTAAGTTTTTAAACCCATCTACTCCAGATTGAAGGGAGGAAGGGAGAGGAGAAGAGAGGAGAAGAGAGGAGAGGAGAATAGAGGAGAGGAGGGGAGGGGAGGGGAGGGGAGGGGAGGGAAGAGGGGAGGGGAGGGAGGACACTGGGAGTGGG
>NW_021604647.1:586126-601942 GCF_004785775.1 Grammomys surdaster | reverse complement strand
GGAGGGGAGGAGAGGAGAGGAGAGGAGAGGAGAGGAGAGGAGAGAGAACCCTTTATTAACCTGTTAAACTCCCTCATCCCTATCTCTTTTCCTCAAATGTTCGTGGAGTAGAACTTTGTGAGAGAGAACCAACCACACCGGGTGGGGGGTGGGGGTGGTGGTGCTCTAGGGGCTGATAGAAGATACAGCATCCTTTCCGCCCCAGGCCAGAGCTCTGAGCCTTGGAAGTCCCTCAAGCCTTTCAGGAGCCACGAGCTGGAGTCTGAGAGCCCCAAGTGTCTCAGCTCACCAGACAGTACCCGGCACTGTCCCCCACCCCCCATGTTTGGCTTTACTGATGTGGATGCCTCCCTCTATATAGGGCTACTGCCTGAGATCTCTTTGGTCTTTGACATACTAAGTTTTGGGCTCAGAGGATCAGGGAGGGATGAGAGGAGGGGACCTGAAGAGGCAGGTAGCAGACGGGGTACACAGCAGGTGAGAGCTGCATCCAAAGGGAGCCGCCAGGCAGGGTCTGGTAGCATTCAGAATTCCTTCTATGTGGTCACTGTTCAAGAACGGCTCTGATCTCTCCATTCCATGAGAACCTTCCCCAGTCTGTGTCACACACACGCACATGCACACACATTAGATTGCCAGTGCCCACAGTTGTGGGGTGGGAGCTCCGATAGGGCCCTGGCTCCTGGAGCTTGTACTTCCTGTTGCTCATGGTTGAAGGTTATGCCTGCCCTTGCCCCGCCCCACTCACAGTTCCCTCCTGTCCCATCCCGTCCACGCCGAGGATGTTGTTTTCCTCTCATCTCACTTCAAAAATGAGGAAGGAATGAAGCCTGGGACCAGTAGAGAGTAGTCCTACTTCTACTCTGAGACCATGCTTGCCCACAGAAATAATCAGGACCCCCTGAATCACCGAGGACTTCCATGCCCTCTTTGTCTGTGTGGACAGACTGTCCCCCTGTACAGCCACATTCCCAGTGCTACATCTACAAGAGCCTATGGGGTTTCTCCATAAGTGTAGTGGTACCCAGTGCTGTGAGAGCTCTGAGCTTCCTCCCCACCTCCCTGCAGCCTTCCTGTTCCAAACTGCTCCCTTTGTATGTAGGTGATGGCTCTGTGCATAGCCTAGATAGGAAACAGACAGGGATCCCTGAGAGTGCCTTATACTTGACAGAGGGTATACTGGGAGCTCCTTCCAGGACAGTGGAGACCAGGAAGCTCAGCCCATGCAGAAGTGGAGGGAATCACGAATCACCACAAACAGGGCCAGGATCATCTTAAGTCACCAGAAAACAGCTAAGACCGTAGGCACCTGGCGTTCCTCCCATTGCTGCACAGGACCAACCACTCAGGCCTCACTCAGCCTGCCTGGTGCACCCTGGGACAGGGAACTGTAGACAGCCAGTGCAGGCTCCTAAATGTCAAGATGGGTAGTCCTGAGGACTTCAGGCACTGGGGACAGCCTGCGGATGCTCAGCCCTGCTCAGCGAGGTTTCTAGCTCAGCCAGCCTTTCCTCCAGTGGCCCAGGGCTGAGCCAAGCTGCAGGGAGCCAATTATCCCCAAGGCAAACCCATTGCAGATAATTGGAAAAACAGCTTTTGACTATGGAGCCAGGCTCTGGGGTACCTCTGCTATACTGGGACCTGGAGACTTGGAGGCCCACTGAACTGAGGCTTAATTGAGGGCCCTTGTGCCACTGTCTGTCTGGTGAGTGGTGACGTTTCTTAGCAGTGGATTGGGGGAAGCCAGGACTTTAGATGAGAGATCTGGGTTCCTTGCCTTTTCTGCTGCCTCCTTTCTCAAAAACCACAAGGTACTTCAGCACAGGTTTACTGCAAGTGCCTAGGCCAGCCCTGCTCACGAGAGGAGATACTGGAACCTTGCCCTGCTAGGGTAGGGCAGTGGCTACACCTCAACCCAGACTGCTGTCTCTAAATGAGGCTAAATAAATGAATAAATAAATATAAGAAAAACAAAAACAAAAAGTGTTTCTTGGGGCTGGAGAGACGGCTAGTCAATCAGTCAAGAGCACTAACTGCTTTTCCCAAGGACCCAGATTGGTTTCCAGAACCAATGGAGCAGCTCACAAGGATCTGATGCCCTCTTATTACTACCACAACCACCAGGCATACACACACACACACACACACATGCATACGCACACGTGTGCACGTGCATGCACACCCACACCCACACGAACACCCACACATGGTACAGACATACCTGCAGGCAAAACACTCATATATATATATATATATATATATATTTGTAAAATGTGTTTCTCATTAAAACAAGCGGAAGCTGCTAGCCATAGTCACCTACATAATGCCCCAGAATTGCCACAGTGCACTCTACACCACAGATGTGAGAAAGACAGACAGAGAGGAACACTCATGGGCACAGAGCAGGCAAGCCCTGTGTTAGGATTTCCTCCTAGCCCTGAGTCAGGAGATTGGTGTAGCTTGGGAATAAGATAGGCAGGATAAGATATGAAGCACTAGCTTCAAGCCTTGGTCTTTGAGGCAAACAAGACTTCCCTATGTGGGTTTCTCTGGAGTGAGGCAGCCAGCAAGTAGACACAGCAGGGATCTTTTCCAGCTGACTGCATCACCCAAACGAAAATTCCCAGACTGAAAGGCAAGTGGCCTGTGCTCAGCAGAGGGTGTCTGGGGTTGGGCGTGTCAGCGAGGAGGGGTAGAGCCCATCAGGTGAGGGTGTGGGCATACTTGAGACAAAATGGCACTAGTTCCAGGAAGTGCCCCATGGAAGCAGGAAGACACTTTGGACTGGGATCAGAAGCAGGCTATGACACATCAGTGTCTCTAAGCAACAGAACTAAGTGAGGTAACTCGTGGGAAGAGTCTTGCAAGGTGGGTTTCAGAAGCACATTGCTCAGGGTTCAACTCTGGTCTTCAATGTTTCCTTGGCCATACAGCCCATGGGTCAGGCACGTCTCTGGCTAACCCCTATTGACTCTTTCCCTAGTTGTCCATCAGCCTGGCCTGGCTCCAATATCACCTTTGTGCTGCGACCTTCCTGGCCTGGGTTCTACACTCATGCACTGAGCTCTCCAAGCCTGGCAGGACCGGCCGCCACAGGCAAGGGAGCCAGACAGAGTAAGGAGCAGGTGGATTCTCAGTGCAGCATGCAACTCCAGAAGTGTCCTGGTTACTTTCTTGCCAACTTGACAAAAGCTAGAGCCATGTGAGAAGAGGGGACCCTCAGCTGAGAAAATGTCCCCACCAGACCAACCTGTTGGAAAACTGGTAGAATGTTTTACTTTGCTTTCTTTTCCTCTTTCTTTCTTCTTTTGTTTCTTTTTTATGTATGATTGATGTTGGAAGGCATGGTTCACTGGGCAGTCTCCATGGTCCTGGATGGTATAAGAAAACAGGCTGAACAAACCATGGGGAGCAAGCCAGTAAGCAGCATCCCTCCATGGCCTCTGCATCAGCTCCGCCTCTGTGGTTTTGCTCTGATTTCTTGCCCTGGTTTCCTCTGATAATACAGACGTGTAAGTGAAATAAACCCTTTCCTCCCCAAGTTGCTTATGGTCATGGTATTCAATCACAGCAACAGAAACCCTAACTAAGAAAAGAAGTCTGGGAACGGGACAGTTAAGGTCTTCAGGGCAGGGGGTTGTTGGGAAAGGTAGAAGCAGGCAGAGCCACGGAGGCAGGAGGTATGGCCAGTGGTGAGGACTGGGTGTGCCTGCTCTAGCCAGGGTGTGTGGATCTGGGAGCAGGACTGAGGAATGGTCATTCTGGAGCAGGGACTTGTCATACATATGGTCACCAGAGAACAATGGACAATGACTTACGGGAGGTCTCAGTGACAAATTGTGAGACCTCATCCTGGAGGCTAATGGGAGGAACACAACCCTTGTGTCTGCGTGAGATCCACATCCATGGAAAACAACAAGAGGCAACTCAGGGAACACGTGGAGTGCCCACCCTTGTAGGGCTCAGAGCGAAGGTGGCCTGGAAGGCTGGTTATAGCTCTGTGTGTGGCTGAAGGCCTGCACTGCACCACCACTCTAGAGGAGCCATGCTGTGAAGGGCACAGATGTCATATGTGCTCCTGCTGGCCCACTTGCCATCCAAGTCTCTTACAGCATGCTGTGGGGGATGTGTTTGGAAAGGTTGGGACTGGGCCCTGGAGCTCACTTGTACTTAAAGTGACCTGAGGGTTCAGGAACTCTGAACCAGCCAGGAGGTTCAGAAAGCAATGAGAAGGTTCTGGTACTGGAGTAGGTTTTGGGATGTGAGGCTTGATACTCTCCTGCAGCAGTTGGGCCAGAGTCTAAGGCATCCTAGACATGGGGCCAAGTTCCAGGATCACTGACAGCTGAGGTATGCAGGAGCTGATGGTTCCATGGCCTACTGCTGCCCTCTGCTGGCCGTCTCTGTCACTTCAGGCCTGGCCATATGTGGGATTGCCCAATATCAGGCAAAGGTCCAACAGGATTGACCCATCTGATGGTGTCTGAAGGCATCATGAGCCTACGCTAATTCCTGTATTTAGCCTTGCCCAGCCAGAAGGGCCTGGTGGGAAGCTTTGTGGTCTCTCGTGGCTGCAGAGGAGACAGGGCCAGAGGCTCAGCTTCCATCCAAGGTTAGCAGTTGGTGGGAAAGAGCTTTTATTCCCTCCCCACTGGGGCGCAACCGAGGCAGGGTAGTGCCCTGCATGGTGAGTTTTTGAGACAAGAAACTCCACCGAGTCCACAATGAGGACCCGATCGTAATACTTCAGGAGCCTGAGGTGACTCCAAAGTCACGCCCTCCACCTCCCTTGTCTCCTACCCTTCAACTGCCACAGGGAGGTCCTCTCACAATATGCCCGCCCAATGTGCCAGAGATCTCTGGACATAAAAATGAATTCCATTCATCTTGTCATTCAGTACAGTTCAAGCTGGGCAGCCCCAGCTGCAGGACACAGGGCTGTGCTTAAAGTGGGGCCAACACCAGGAATATGGCTGAACTGGAGCCTAGCCCTCACTCAAGGTTGTAGTCTGGGGCCCTGGACACATGTGACACTCCTAGAGCTGGAATTACTGGGGATCCAAGGAGGCTAGACCCAGAGCAGGGGTGGGGTGTGGGGAGGTAGCAGTTGGGGGAGGGTTAGGGACTTAGGAGAACTGAGGCCCAGAGTAGGACACAAGGTTTGTGGAGGCTAGGAGTAGGGAGGCTGCAGGACTCTTGAGGCCATAGGAATGGGGAAGCTGGAACCTGGTAGATCAGGATAGGAAAGAATCTGGCATAGACCTGTTTGTACTTTGGGTTCCTCCGGCCCATTGTATACTGGAGAAAGCCCCATGCTTTCCACGCTCATCCCTGCTGTGAACAGTGTATAACTGAGACCTCTTTGGAGACTTCCTTGGACACTAGCCCAATGCCATGCTGGCAATGCTCTCAGTGAATGGTGGCTACTGACATTAAAATGTGGGTACTATTTGTTCTCCACCAGTTTCTGTGGGACTGATGACCCAACCTTGCAGGGCTGTCCACCTGGCCCAGATTGCTGCTGCTGACAGAGCGTACTGTTGTCTGCACAGAGCAGTGTCTGGGTCTGAGTGAAGGCTGGGTTGCTCTTCATGGGCAGGATGAAGATAGAGGATGCTGGAGGAGGACACTGTGGGCCAGCAGACCTGTTGAACAGAAACAGGCTCCCCCAAGCCTGACTACCTCCCTGTCTCCCTCTCTCTGTCCCTCTTTCTCTCCCTCTCTCCCTTTCTCCCTTTTTTCTCTCAGACCATGCCCTTCACATCAGGGCATCTCCCAGTTGTTGCTGCTCCACTGTCCCCTACAGGCTTGTGGAGAAGACTACTAAAGTCTCCTAATTTGCTCCAAGGCAAATGGAGAGCCACGTCCCTGATACAGCCTGTCTGGCATCTGGCACGTTGGAGCTGTCCTAGTCTTATTCTGGGATGTTAAGGCCCCAGTGGAGATATAAGTGAGTACTGATCTGGAACACCAGTGCTACAAAAACAGGACCAGTGAGAATTCCAAGGAAGGAAAGAAGGAAGGAAGGAGGAGGACAAGGCAGGTGACAGACAGGTAAGGCCTGGGGCAAATGCATCAGAGAGAGCACTTAGTGACATTGGGGTCTTGCAGAAGGGTTTGCAGTGATAGTGCCCTCTATTGTGTGTGCATGTCTCTTTCCTCTAGAGGTGGGTGTACATATGACTTACACACATGGCCTGGGCCAACTGCCCTCCCTCACAGGCATGTGCATCCATGTGCCCAGGAAAGGAGACTGAAGAGAAATATGCCCAATATTCTCTCTGGCTTCCTTTTGGTTTTGTTCTTCTTGTTCTCATTCTTCTACTTTTTAGGATTTATTTATTTTTATGTAGATGAGTGTACATCTATCTGCATGTACACCTGCATGACAGAAAAGGGCAACAGATCCCATTTCAGATGGTTGTGAGCCATCATGTGGTGTTGGGAATTGAACTCAGGACCTCTGGGAAAAGCAGCCAGTTGTCCTTAACCGCTGAGACATCTCTGTAGCCCTCTCTCTGACTTCTTAATGGTGTTGAGGTTTTAGAGCTGCTGTCCATATTATCTTCCTTCCTCTCTTTGTTGGAGTCCACCAAAGCCTGCTGCTGCTTTACAGCCAGAAGAAGACAACAGTGTTTGGAGCAGGTATTGGTCGGGAGAGTGGGTGCTGCATCAGGGCGCAGGGGCTGAAGCAAGACTCTTACTATTTACTTATCTTTTAAGATTTTATTTAGAATTAACACATAATTATTGTGCATATTTGTAGGGCTTAATGGGTGTTTAGATATATCATATCATGATCAAATCAGGGTAATTAGCATATTCACAAGCTCAAACAGTTATCATGCTTCTGTAGCAAAAATATCCAGATTTCCTTGCAGCCATTTTGAAAGCCATGCTGTGGTCTTGCTGACCTTGCTCATTCTGCGGTCAAATAGAACCCCAGATGTTCTTCTTCTAATGTTGCTGCCACTAATACCCACAGACAGCCCTATAGCTATGATTCTACTCTCTGCATCTAAGGGACTGATTTTTAGCCTCCATGTGTGAGGGGGAACAGCGTTTGTCTTTCCATACCAGGCTTATCTTCTTTAATAGAACATCCTCTGGGTTCATACAAGTTGTTGCAAATGATAGGATTTCATTTTTTTTAAATGTCCAAATAGTATTACAGACTGCATGTGCCTTATCTCTATACTCTGGCTCTTGTGAACAGGAATAGTAAACAGGAATAGGCCGTTGTCATTTCTATCAGATACAAATGCAGTAATGGATGAATCTAGACTTTAAATTCCTTTGGAATTTAAAAGGACCCAGAACAAAAGACCAAAAGCTGCAGACATCACACTGTGATATATATACTACAAAGTCACAGTAGCCAACACATTGTTCTGGACTCAAAATAAGCACATAGACTCATGGAGCAGAATTGAGAGCCCAGAAATAAGTACATAGAACTACAGCCAAGGTCTTAATGTGAAAATAAACTCTGAGTCCTGGAGTGTTATTCTACAGTGTGTGTGTGTGTGTGTGTGTGTGTGTGTATGTGTGTGTGTGTGTGTGTGTTAGTTATACACACAGGTACCCATGGCTATGGGGAGAGCCTGCCTCCATGCCTCTCCTGGTTGACTTCTTCAGGCCTCTACAGCAGACCAGGCATCCTGCTATAACCTCTGACAGTGATCCTAAATTCTCATGGGCTTGTATGGGGTAGGCACCACACACTCAACAATCCAGGATCTCTGGGAAGGGCTGTGTGTGAAAGGCTTCCTAGGGAGATATGACACACACATCTACTCAACCCAGAGCAAGAACCCATGGCAACTAAAGTAACACTTCAGGAAAGTCCAACCTGATGAACCAATGAGAGCTTACTGGGGTTACTGGTGGGACTGTGGGTGAGGGGTTATTTACAGGGGTGGGTGCTGACTCAAAAGCTACATCACTATGGAGACACATCCAGCATGGTGATTACCACCCCCAACACTGTAACCCTGGGGCTCTCTGCATAACTTGCAGGCTGCTCCATAGTCTGAGAAATCTCTGCTCTCTGAAGCTAAGCTGGTGAGCGTCTCCTTCCCCAGTAGTTGTTCACTCCGATAGAGCTGGAGGAGGTTTCCAGAATCTTCCAAGTTTCTGATTTCCCAGGAATGTGACTTTTTGTCTACCTAGAGTCTCATGAGCCTCCTCTCATGAAGTGTTTCAATTCTGTGTTAGTTACTGTTCTATTGCTGTGAAGAGACACCATGACCAAGGCAACCCTTATAAAGGAAGCATTTCATTGGGGACTTGCTTACCATTTCAGAGGTTTGCTCCATTATCTTCATGGTAGGGAATATGGCAGCACTCAGGCAGACATGTGCTGGAGAAGTAGCTGAGAGCGACATCGTGATCCACAGGCAGAGAGAGAGGGGGGGGGGGTTTGCTGTGGGCTTTTGAAACCTCATTCCTAGCAACAAGCCTCCTCCAACATGGATGCATCCCCTAATCCTTCCGCACAGTCCAATGGGGACTAAGCATGTAAATGTTTGAGCCTGTGTGGGGCGCTTGCATTCAAACCACCACAAAGTCCAAGGACACGGCCATGCAACCAGGGTTCAGAGATCCCCAACACCATTGTTCTGTTAGCTCGCCAGGCTGCAGCATCAGGAGGATAGGACAGCAGCTCCCCATCCTCACCACCAGGCTTGCTGCTACTCTCCAGCTGCAGGAGCAGGAGGGGCCTCTTAACTCACTCTGTGCTTCCTATGGCAGCTCCTCATTGGCAGTGTTCTCAAGAGGGCACCCCCTTCCTCCACCTACACATCAGCTTTTAACCCAGTTCCTGCAGGACAGTCTCTCTGTGGCTCAGGGAGGCCTGTAGGCTTATATATTTGGATGTTCGGTTTCCAGATGGTAGACTGTTGGGAGCCGACTCTTAGCTGAAAGTGGCTATCATCTTTACAGCCATCTCGAGCCATATACCCTGACAAGAGACTTGTTTCAACAGCCTGCAATAGCTGAGTGCACTCTGATAAACATCTTGTTACACTGTTTAGTGCCCCCAGCTGCAAGGTGCTCCTGGTATCCATGGCTACAAGGCACGTGACGTAGTGGCTTCAGTTGAGCTTGTCCACGAGGGCAAGTCACGTGGTAAAGGGTATAAATACCCAGGATTTCCCTTCTATTGAGGAGGTAGGAGGTAGAAGGTAGGAGGTAGATGGAAGTAGGAAGTAGGAAGTAGGAAGTAGGAGGTAGAAGGTAGAAGGTGGAAGGAGTGAGAAAGTGAGAGGTGTCAGGAGACTGAAGAAAGTAGGAGAATATATATAGAAGAGAGGAGAATAAAGAAGAGACTTGAAGAGACTCCACCGGACTCTGTCTTGTATCTATCTTTTGCATCTCTCGCCCCTTTTTCCCCCTTCCTCCATCCCCACTCTCTCTCTTGCTAGACCCTGACCTGCGGACCGGAGCAGCAGAACCGGCCGGCCTTTACAAAGTAGCAGAACCTGACGGCCGTTACAAAAGAAACGGCAGTTACAGTAGACGGTTTGGGAAGGATTAGGAGGTGTGTCACTGGGATGGGTTTGGAGGTTTCAAAAGCCCACACCAGGAACAGTATTGCTCTCTCTCTGCCTCCACCCTGTGGATCAGATGTGAGATCTCAGCTGTGGCTCCAGTATCATTCCTGCCTGAAACCATGATCCCTGCCTTCAGGAAATTGTAAGGAAGACTTCAATTAAATGCTCTCTTTTGTAAGTTGCCTTGGTCAGGGTGTCTGTCTTTTCACAGCTGTAAAACAGTGACTAAGACAGAAGTTGGTACCAGTGACCAGGGTACTGCTGAGACACACCTGGGCATGCTGCTTGTTATAGGAATCTTTGGGACCTTTGACTGGAAAAGCAGTTGAATGCTGCAAATGGGGCAGAATGGGCTGTTCCAGTAGGATCCTGCGAGACAGCGTTGCTAAGAGCAGTGTGGACTATAGAAGCACAACTAAAGAGGTTTCAGATGGGGTACACTGTTAGCAATTTACCTAGAAACCATTCTTAGGATATGTTGGGAAAGAATGCAGCTGCTTCCTGCCCTTGGCCAAAAGATCTGCCAGATGCTAAATTGAAGAGTTTTGGACTTGGCGGAGGACATTTCAAGGCAGCCTAGTACTGACTGTGTCCTGTGGTTGTTAGTGATCACTCTTAGGCAGACCTACAATAAAAATGAGCAAACAAAGCAAAAAGAAATATAATCTGTACAGTTTGAGGAGTAAAGGAGCATCCAGAAATGTACCGTTGGAGCCAAGGCTTGTGCTCAAGGAAATGAGACATTTAAAGAAAGGCCTGATGGGAAATAAAATAAAGGGTGTGGATCCCTCAGGGTGAGACCTCACCCAACGAAGCTGCAAATTGTGAAAAGAACAAGCCTAAAGAATGATCTCTTCCCAAAGAGCATCAACAAAGGGAACTCGTGAAAGGATAAAAATTCATAGAGGAACCCCCCCCCCATCTGAATTAAGGTTGGCAGGTTCACAGGCCTAGGTTCCAGGAACTAGCTGGCCACCCTAAAGAATTAGCCAGGGGGCAAGTCAGCAAGGTCATTCTGACAAAGAATGGCAGAACTAGTAATACAGGTTGGCCAAGCCACTCTGGGAAGTGACTGACCACGAGGTAAATGACTAGGCTAAGGTCACATTCCTGAAAAGAATGTATACAGGATGTTACTCACTCTCCAGCCTGTTCTGTGACTAGTGGAATAATAGAAACTTTCTGTATACAGGAAAGTTTCTGTACTCACTCCCCACTCTGGTTTGTGACTGGCTGAATAATAGGTTGAAACTTACCAGCTATTGTTGTAATACGAGTTACTGTTCCCCTTTTTTTGGCTTCCACTTTCACCCCCCTGGTTTGCGGTTTTCTCCTTTAAATAGCCCTTCCTCCCGAGCCTGGGGGTCGACACTCCTCTGTCCATGTACGGGACACGAGTCTTGACCCAGCGCTGAATTTGAAATATACCTCTTGCTAATTGCAACAAGAATCGGTGTCTCGTGGTCTTTGAGTGGACGTAATCTCTCGTGGGATGAGTGGGGGTCTCCCCTCTCAGGGGGCCTTACACTTGATGCAAACATAATTCAAGGAGGGGCTAGGTTTCAGGCCCAGCAGGCAGAGGAATTTGGTGGCTTCAGCCATGTGGTTCTGGATTTAAAGTCAAGAAGGATACAAAAGGAAGGGGGTTATAGAATCATCCTCTAGTTAAGGAATGCCACTGAGGCCAGGTGTTATCCTTGCATGGGGGCTCAGAGAGGTCATTATGTGAACCTGTGAAGATGAAGCCTGGATTGGGTTGGAGACTCCAAATTGTTGGAGATGCCAGAGCTGGGGTACCTGCCAAGGATGCAGACAGGTGTGGAACCAGCCCAAGAAAGAGAAGTGTGTTGCAGTCAACAAAGCTGGAAGGAGTTGGAGATCTGAAGTCACATAAGTCCTTGGACATCAGACATAGAGCTACAGATTTTGGAGTTTGTTCTGCTGGATTTCATTGTAGGCATAAATTTTTTCCAACCTATTTTAGTAAATGTTCAACTAAACCTCTAGCCCACCACCCACCATAGGTACTGGAAGAGAAAAGTTATTAGGACACGGGGGGAGTAGACCTGTTTAGAAATAGTTCTTTGGGGGCAAGTCCAATCTTTGTTTTCAGGACATCAACAGTTCAGCCCAGTAGCAAACACCAAATATGAATCAGCAGCTGCAGTCCAGTCCTCATCAGATACCACACAGGAACTGCAAGGGCAGTTCAATCCAGAAGAAACTGCGAGGCTCCACCTTGCAAGTGGCAAGAAGCACGGGACCTTACAAGAAGTTCTTTGGTGAGTTTCTGTCTATGGCATCACCACAATTGAAGCTCGGCAGTACAGTGTAAGGCGGACCAATGCACACGCGCTGTCATGTAAGGCGGACCAATGCACGTGTGCTGTCAGTGAAGAAATGTAAGGTGGACCAATGCACACGCGCTGTCATGTAAGGCGGACCAATGCACACGTGCTGTCAGTGAAGAGTAGCGAGGTGGAGCAAAGCGAACCGATGCCCAAGCTCCCACTGTCTGTGACGTCATATTTATATTCCTCCTAAACATCACATGTCTTTTTACATGTCTATTATAGCAAAACATGCTTTCTTCTGTGTCTGCATCAGGACAACATTCTTTCACATGTCTCTTTAGCAAACCATCCTTTCACCTGTGTCGTCAGCACATCATTTGGCATAACTGACTTCCCAAAGAAACCAGAACTTCACTGCAGTCTTGCTCTGGTCCAGCATCTCCTCTCTGTGCCCTTTTGCAATGCTCATGTATAGTCTGTTCCATCATGTGTTGGAAGTGGCAATCTGCTTTTTTTATTTTACTTCTATAGAGGGTTGCAGTTAAGATGTCTTGAGTCTCAGAAGAGACTTTGAACTTTAGACTTTGAAACAGTGTTGAGACTGTGGAAGACTATGGGGACTTGAAGTTGGACTAGATTCATTTTGCATTATGTTGTGGCTACAAGCCTGTGGGGGCCAGGGAGTGGAGCGTGGTAGACTGAATGAGAGTGGCCTCCTAGACTCATAGATTTAAATGTTTGGCTCTCAGGTGGTAGACTCCTTAGGAAGGCTAAAGAGGTGTGGTCTTGCTGGAGGAGGCATGTCACTGGGGGTGGGCTGTGAGGTTACGAGCATTCCGGACCCAGTCTCTCTTTCTGCCTCCATCCTTTTAGAGCGCATGTTAGAAGGCCCTTCTGACCTCACTAGAGCAGCCTGTAGCCGGTGTCCACCCTCTGGAGAGGCCGGATAGCTCTTCTGAGAGGACTCCAGTTATTATCTGTCCCATTCAGAGAAACATGATGCCTCAGATTGGCCAAATCAGAGAGGAGAGATTCAAGTAAGGCCATAGGCCATCCTGGGCTGCTAACTCCAGTTCCTGGTGTGCACCTCAGAATGACCCCATGTGAAATTATCTCTGACATCCCGTGTGTGATGGAGTTGCTTCAGGGAGATTAAAGATAATGGCTTTGGACTGGAGATATGGCTCAGTGGTTAAGAGCACTGTCTGCTATCCCAGAGGTCCTGAGTTCAATCCCCAGCAACCACATGGTGGCTCATAGCCATCTGTAATGGGATCCGATGCCTTCTTCTGGTGTGTCTGAAGACAGCTACAGTATACTCATACAAATAAAGTAAACAATTATTTTTAAAAAACTGAACAGATGATTTTTTAAAAATGGCTTCTTGGAAGGTCCTGCTCCTTCAGTTCTGCCTAGGACTTATTATCTCTCTCAGTGAGGTCCCTGCAAACCCCATTCCCAGACTCTGACCATCCTTCAGGCTACGTCACAGCCCTAGGGACGGATCCTCTTCAACACAAGACACCCCATCTTCACTTAGCTGGAGGGGAAACTGGATTATAAAAGACTTTCTTTCAAAAGAGAAAATCAAATGTATCATCAATAGCCTGCAAACCGGCCCCCCCCCCCCAACTACGGTGTCCATTTCTCAAGTTGCTGCTGGCTCTCCTCAGGATTCCCACGGGCACCACGGAGATCTTCCTGCAGCATCTCAGCAGTTAGAAGGGCCCTGGTTCTGGGCTAGTGAGTACTGAGTGGATGTTGGTTCCAAGGAAGCCCCTTCAGTACCCACCACATCCTCACAGGGTAGGTACTTCGTGATTGTCCCTTCCCTGAGGAAGTTTGGAACCGTGTCCTGCTGGGAGCTGTTGCCTATAGCCTCAGTCTGTAGTGTGTAGATCCCTCAAACGCTGTGCTCAGGAGACAGTGAAAACTGAGGTCAGCATGATGTCCTTATGGTTGTTATCCAGGGTGGTTCCATCCATTAAGGCATCTCACACTTCGAGCCCCCTCCTCCATGGTTACCACAGAGGCACACATGCCCAGCTCACACATTCCCCTTTTCCCACTGCTGTCTCGTTAGCCCAGCAGCTTTCATAGCCTTGTTTTTGGGCCTGTGTGCCCCTGGGATGGAGCTGTCTAGCCCAAGGAGGCCAACAAACCTAGCATACACCAGACCCTGGGAAAAACATGGGACTCTCAGGATAGAGACCTTTGCCCCTAAGCTTGCTGTGAGGCCTGAAGTGAGCCATGAGTTTATCTGCGCCTCAGTTTCCCCTGTACCAATGAGGTGGCAACCATAGGGCCTGTGTGGGAAGACTGGGAATGTAGATCATGTCAGTAGATGTTGTGTGAACACAATTTTACAAGGAAAAGATCTAGGAGAAAGTTACGATACTTCCCCTAATGTGCACAGAGAGTGATTATACAAAGTGGCAAAATGTGATTGCATTCACATAGGCAATCTAAACCTAAGGAAACACAATCATATTCTACTAGCTCTGAAAAAAATAAATGAAATGACACGGCTAAATGGAATTGTGGCGGGTTTCTGAACACTGCCATGGGATGTGTAAGTGGGTAACTTGTGACACAGAATTGTCGTGTAGGGGGAGCAAATGCACACCCAAGGTTGGCGTATTAAGAAGACAAACCCCAAATTAAACAAATGTGAACAGATGCTTCTACCTGCAGACAGAGGCATCTACCATAAGAAGTACATCCATAGCAAGCAGCAAAATGTCACAAATTAGAATGAGCACAGGGAGCTGGCAGACAAATCGTTGAGCAATGTAGGAATGGGACACAGACAACAGTATAACTCTGGCGGAGCTCTGTGGTGGTTTCAGTGAGAACAGTCTCTATGGGTCCATATGCTTGAATTCTTGAACCACAGTGGAACTGTTTGGGAAGCATTAGGTGGTGTAGCTTTGTTGGAATAAGTGTGGCCTTATTAGAGGATATACATAGACATATGCTTATTTTCTCTGTACCTGTAGAGAATCTAACTAATACAGGAGTGGAACCCTCAGGGTGAGACCCCATTCAGGTAAGCTACCAACCTGTGAAAAGGGAATTAAAGGAAAAACATCAACAAGGAAGGCTATGCGAATGTAACTCAAGAAGGGGCCAGATCTAGTCCCAGCAGCTTCAGCCATGTGGTTCTAGGTTTAGAGAGAAAAAGGATATAGGAGTAGAGGGAGTCATGGAATCTCTCTGAGACTAAGGAAAGCTGCTGAAGTCAGACACGTGGCAGAGGTGTTCCTGTACGGAGGCCTTGCGACATCGATGTGTGAAGCTGTGAAGGGAGGCCTGGATTGGGTTGGAGATCCCAAGTTATTGATGAAACCTGTGGGATACCTGCCACGGAGGGCTTCAGACAGAGTGTGCAACCAGCCCAAGAGAGAAGTGTGTTGTGGTGAACAAATTTGGAAGGAGTGGGAGATCTGAGCAATGTTGAAGACATGGAGATTCAGAATTTAGAGTTTTCCCCCTAAATTTTGGTTTTGCTTTTTTTGTCCAATATTTCCTCATATGGTCCCCTTCCTCCCATTTGGAATGGTAATGTACATTGTGACATTATATGTTGGAAGTATGTAACTTGATTTTTTATTTTGATTTTACGGGGGTTACAGTTAAGAGATTGTCACGAGTCTCAGAAGAGACTCTGGACTTTTAAGCAGTGTTAGAGACTGTGGGGGCTTTTAAAGTAGGATTTAATGAATTTTGCATGATGATATGGCTATAAGCTAATGGGGGTTAGGGAGTGGAGTGTGGTGTTTGAATGAGAATGGCTTCCATAGGCTCGCATGTTTGAATCTTTGCTTGGTCACAGATAATGGAACAGTTTGAGAAGGATTGGGAGATGTGCTACTACAGGTGGGGTTTGAGGCTTTAAAAGTCCACAGCAGGTCCAGTCTCTCTCTCTCTCTCTCTCTCTCTCTCTCTCTCTCTCTCTCTCTCTC
>NW_021604647.1:584300-586026 GCF_004785775.1 Grammomys surdaster | reverse complement strand
TCTCTCTCTCTCTCTCTCTTTCTCTCTCTGGATGTAAAGCTCTCAGCCTTTGGTCCAGTGCCACACCTGTCTGCTTCTTGCCATGATAATCATGGACTAATCCTCTAAAACTGGAAGCCAGCCCCTAGATAATGTTTTTCTTGTAAGAGTTGCCTTGGTTGTGGTGTCTTTTCACAGCAATGAAACAGTGACAATGTCATGCTGAAGGCTGAAGGAGAAATTGCACATTCCTGAGTGTTGGTAGATGGAGAACCAGGCCTGGGCATGTGTCCCAGTTGGTGGAGTATTTGTTTAGAGTACATAAAACTCTGGGTTTGATCCCTAGCAATTCATAGACTGAGCATGGTTCAAGCCCATACTAGCACTTGGGAGGTGGATGCAGCAGGATCAGAAGTTCAAATTCATCCTCAGCTTACATAAGCTACATACAGAGTTTAGACAAGCCTAGTTGCACTCTGTCTCAAGGAGAGGGAGAAAGGGACAGGCGGAGGGAAGGAGGGAGGGAGGGAGAGAGGGAGGGAGGGAGGGAAGGAAGAAGGAAGGAAGGAAGGAAGGAAGGAAGGAAGGAAGGAAGGAAGGAAGGAAGGAAGGAAGGACCAGGAGGCTTCCTGCATATGTACTGAGATCAGTGAGCTAGAGACAACGTGGTCCTATGTGGTGCTCTGTAGCTTCTGTTTTCAGGCAGCTCCTTCCTCAGGAGCCTATAGTGCTGAAAGTGAGCCAGCCCAGCCAGTGGGGCTCCTTATGTACCAGAGTCTGTTGCTTACATGGCCTTCAGCCTCTGGAACTGCAGGACCGAGCCCCCATTCTTCTGTCCTTCTACAGGAGCCTCCTTGCCTTTGGGCAGCTCCTGGCACAGCAGGGGCCAGCTGCCCAGGGCTCCTAGCAGCAGGCAGACCCAGCTTACCATGTTCATGGAGGGGTCAAGGCTCTCAACTGTTTACTTGTTGATAGGTTCAGCTAGTGTGCTTTGAAGTCATTAGGATGACTTGGACTCACAGACACACGTACGCCAGCTTTATTGAGGTACAATTCATATACATTCATTATAGGGCACAATTGAGCTACTCTTATTACATGAATGGTCATCTGTATCCTGTTTTCTGCATCTGTAGACTCAAGCAACCAGAGACCAAATGTAGCTGAAAAAAAAAATTGCATGTATTCTGAACAGGAAGAGACTTGTCATCATGCCCTAAATGATGTACCTAAATAACAGGTACTCAAATGATGCAGTTTGTCAGGTACTCAAATGATGCAGTGTGTCAGGTACTCAAATGATGCAGTGTGTCAGGTTCTCAAATGATGCAGTGAGTCAGGTACTCAAATGATGCAGTGAGTCAGGTACTCAAATGATGCAGTGTGTCAGGTACTCAAACGATGCAGTGAGTCAGGTACTGAAATGATGCAGTGTGTCAGGTACTCAAACGATGCAGTGTGTCAGGTACTCAAATGATTCAGTGTGTCAGGTACTCAAATGATGCAGTGTGTCAGGTACTCTAATGATGCAGTGAGTCAGGTACTCAAATGATGCAGTGAGTCAGGTACTCAAGTGATGCAGTGAGTCAGGTACTCAAACAATGCAATGTGTCAGGTACTCAAACAATGCAGTGTGTCAGGTACTCACATGATGCAGTGAGTCAGGTACTCAAATGATGCAGTGAGTCAGGTACTCAAATGATGCAGTGAGTCAGGTTCTCAAATGATGCAGTGAGTCAGGTTCTCA
>NW_021604647.1:549982-584290 GCF_004785775.1 Grammomys surdaster | reverse complement strand
TGAGTCAGGTACTCAAATGATGCAGTGAGTCAGGTACTCAAATGATGCAGTGAGTCAGGTACTCAAATGATGCAGTGTGTCAGGTACTCACACCACATTACAGTGGATAAGGTACTGTAAGTCATGGAGAGGCCTCCTAACATTTTTGGAAGGATACACACAAGCTATATGCAAACTTTATGCTATTTCAGCTGTGGGATTTCAACATCCCTCCTTTCTGGTATCTTTGGAGAGTCTGGCACCAATCTCCTGAGGCTGCCTCAAGAAGACTGTGTCATAAGGGTAAGTGAATGTCACTACTGTCTAGTCCTAGAATATTTTCACATCTAAAAGAAATGCTAGACCCACTGATTGCTCCTCCCCTTCCTACCCACCCCCACCATTTCCATACAACTGCCAAGCTCTTCTATGGCTTTGTATCTGCAGTATTGGTAACAGGCCCTCTGAATCGGCCTGTTCCAAAGACTTCATATATATGGAATCATACAACATATGGTCTTCTGAATCAGGCTTCTTTCATTAAATTTAATTTTTGTCATGTGCATGGAATATGGCTTTGATCCCAGCACTTGAGAAGGAGAAGCAAGTGGATCTTGAGTTGCAGGCCATCTCGATCTACATAGCAAGTTTCAGGCCAGCCAGAGCTGGATAATAGATGCCTTTTCAAAAAAAAATCTAATATTTGTTTTAAATACTCTTAGTACGTAGCTAAATCCCCAAATCTGAAATCCTCCTGTCCCAGTCTCCCAAGTGCTGGGATTACAGGTGTGTACCACTGGTCTGGAACAGGGAGGGATTACCATGAATTTGGTATTACAGGTGTTATTACTTCCAATCTGTGGCTACAAACCTCCAAGTTCCTTCATAAAATGGCAAAGTATTTGCATGTAATCCAAGCACAACTAACTGCCGAGGGCCATGCGGGAGGAATGACAAATGGCTTTAGAACTCATGGAATGCAGCCCACCAGTTACCACAGCCATATGGGTGAGCGTCAGTGTGGCATGGCCCTGAGGATGTTGTGCTGTTACGGAGTTCTGCTCTGCTTGCTGCCTTCACGTTCCTCCTAATCTAAGAGTTATAGGAAAGCTCTAAGGGGCTTGCGGTCCCTCACAGGACAGTGTCTCTGGCACTCACAGTAAGATTTATCTCTTTGAGGCATTCCTGCTGGAGCAGATTAATGATTCTAACACCACACTAGAGAAGAATGTAGACAGACTGTCAGCAATGACCACCACCCTTAGAAAACATTTAGAAAAATAAAGTTGCTAGTGAAGCTAGGTTGAGATGGTTTTATTACTGGCTCTGATGTAGAAAACCTTAGGGGACAATTTGAAGTTCAGAAAGGCACACTCTTATTAGTGTGCCTTTTATGGTCAGGGAACAAGAACAATGGCAGCACTGGCTGACGTGACTCTCACGGAGGCTGGACTGGTGATGATTGATTTCTTATACCCACTTTTTGCCCTCAGCTTCCTGATATGATTTATTAAGAATTTCTGATGAGTAGATACATAGTCTGAGGATTCTAGGTAGATATGACTGATTTTTATATAAAAGTTCAGATTTGTGATTCTTTAAGATTCTTACAAGATTACTTTAAAATATGAATAATAAAATAACTACTTCTTTCTTTGTAACCACAATTTGCTGCCTGCCAGTAAGAGAAGCTGGCTGAGAAAACCACCTTGCTTGCTCACACTTTGTTAATCTCTAACAAGTTGCTTAGCTATGAGTGTACATGGATTTCGGAGAATAATTTGTTTTCTTTATCCATACTACATAATGTTATTTCTTGTACAGGTATTGGAATTGGAGAACACATTGGGTTTTTTTTTTATTCACTAGAAGAAAATGAAAACATAATCACATTGTAATTTTTTTTACTGCTTCAAAGATTTTGCTGGGATATCTAAGTGATGGAAGAAAGAATAGAGTGTAGGGCTTGGAACACTGTCCCTTCCAGCCATCAACTCTGTGTATGTATGCATATATGTAAAGCTTGTCTGCGTGTGTGTTGGAGCTTGCTCCATCCACCAATTGTGTGTGTGTATGTATGTATGTATGTGTGAAATGTCTGGAGCCTGCTTGCTGTAGCTTAGGGTTGTGAACAGACACCATGACCAAGGCAACTCTTACAAGGACAACATATATTTGGGGCTGGCTTACAGGTTCAGAGTTTCAGTTCATTATCATCAAAGTGGGAGCATGGCAGCATCCAGGCAGGCATGGCATAGGAGGAGCTGAGAGGTCTACATCTTCATCTGAGGCCTGCAAGGGTCTTATAGCCCATGCCCACAGTGACAGACTTCCTCCAACAAGGCCACACCTACTTCAACAAGTTCACACCTCCAAAAAGTACCACTCCATGGACCAAGCATATTCAAACCACCACATTCCACTCCCTGGCCCCTATAGGCTTGTTCAAACACATGAGTCTATGGGGGCCATTCCTAAACATAGAACAATGAAAAATACATTTAGTTCAACTTCCGAAGTCCCCATAGCCTATAGCAGTCTCAAGAATGTTAAAAGTCCAGAGTCTCTTCTGAGATCCATCCAATCACTTAACTGTAATCCTCAAATCAAGACAGGGAACCAGCTGGTCTAATTCCAAACTCTGCATCTCCATGTCTGATGTCAAAGCAGTCTTCAGATCTCCAACTCCTTTTTCATCTTTGTTAACTGCAACAAATTTCTTTCTCCTGGGCTGGTTCCACTTCCTGTTAGCAGCTTTCCTCAGCAGATATCCTACAGCTCTGGCATCTCTAACATCTTGGGGTCTCTGAGGCAACTTCAATGTTATAGCTTCTTATTCCAGTATCTGGGATCCACACATGATCTTCTTGGCTCTTGGCTCCTCCAAAACGCTTGGGTCACTTCTCCAGCTCTGCCCTCTGTAGCACTCTAGCCTCTGGTTGACTCCACTCCACTGTTGCTGCTGTTCTTGGTGATCATCCCATGGTACTGGCATCTCCAATATGCTGGGGTATTCCACTGCAAGTAGGCTTCACCAGTTTTCATAGGCCCTCTTCATGGTGCCAAGCCTCAGCTCCTTTGCATGACCCCTTCAGTCCTGGGTTGTCAACTGCAACTGAGACTGCCCTTCACCAATGGCCTTCCATGGCCTCTCACAGTGCCAAGCCTCAGCTGCTCTCTATGACCCTTTCATGTCTTCAAAATCAGCCCCACTTCTGTGATTCTTACACATTATCAAGTACAGCTGCAGCATGAGGTACAACCTTGGGTATTTCTGGAACACAGCTTCTTTGTGCTTTCAGAAAATACTTCCCAGAAGATTTCACCTCAGTGATGCTGGTCTCTTCTTAATCACCACTAATTTCTTAGCTTCAGCTAACCAGCATCAATTGTCCCAGTAGTCCCTTCTATTATTGACTCTAAAGCCAGAGGCACATGGCCGAAGCTGCCCAGTTGGGCTGCTTGCTGGGGCTGGAGCATGGCCCTCCTTATTACATTACCAGCTTTCTGTTTTTTTAACTCCCTCACTGCCTGAGCTTGGTTGTCCTGAAACTTGCTCTGTAGATTGACTTTGATTTAGTAGATTTGTCTACTGAATGCTGGGATTAAAGGCAAGTACACCATGCCTGGACCTAAACTTTTCATGGCCACTGTTCCTCAAGATCCTGATCAAAACCTGTGTCTTTCATTTCTGGATTATAATTCTTTCCAGATTAAAGGTCCAAGTGAAAACAATAGCCAAGTAATAATAATGTTTAATATAATAGCATTCTTTTTTCAATGGCAAACGCATGAACAATAAGCTTAGCTGAGTGGAATCTTGTCACAGAGTCACTGCTCCCTTAATCTGCTATCTCCTTGAACACAGGATTCATCCCCATTTCACTTCCTGTCGTCCCTTTATTATTTGAACCATACATTTTATATTTATCCTTCCTAAGCTTGCTACACTTACTCAAAATGCTCTTCATGAGACTTATCCAGAGAACAAAGTCTCTGTTGGGCTTTTTTGAAACTTCCTTTGTCAATGCAATCAATAAAACTCTCTTTACCTTAGCTTCAGTTAGACTCCTCAGACAAGGGTAAAAAGCAGCCACATTCTTCACCAAAATACCACAAGAACAGTCTCTCAGCCACATGTTAAAGTTCTTCTCCTCTGAAACCTCTTGGTCCAGGTCCGCACAGTTCAAGTCCCCAAATCCACATTCTTCCACAAAAAGCATGGTCAGGCCTATCACAGCAGTACCCCAGTCCTGTGTGAATATGTCTATGTCTGTCTATAAATCTATATGCATGCATGTGTGTGTGTATGTATGCATGTATGTATACACGTGTGCATGTATTCGTGTGTATGAAGTTATTGGACTCTGCCTTTTGTTTTATGCACTCAGTGTGTGTGTGTGTGTGTGTGTGTATTTTGCTCTTTCCTTCTTTCTCATCAGCCCCAAAGCGTTAAAAGAGTTCATATTTTTTCCACTGGCCAGCCCCAGTGACTTAAGCTTTGCTTCCTCAGAGAAAAGTCTGCTGAGTAACTTCTCTAATCAATGGCTGCCATTGGCAGCAGCCTCTGTAGAGATCTGGATTCACCCTGGTCAGCAGCTATAACCAGATTCCCAACGGCTCCCTGCCTCAGTTTACCCACCGCATGGATGCCAAAGCTGGCCATTGGCAACTTCCCATATACTTCAACTCATGCCAAGCATCATGTGACTTGAGATGGCCTAGAGATAACAGCATAGGCTGATCTTCCAGAGGACTAGGTTCAATTCTCAGCACAAAACATGGGGGCTCACAACTACCTGTAACTCAAGCCTCAGGGGAGCTGATAACATCTTCTGGCATTTGTGGACGTCAGGTAAGTATCTGGTACACTGGTACACATGTAGGCAAAACACCCATACACATAAAGTAGTTTTTTTTTAATTTTTAAAAATTAGTATTTTTCTTAGTTATTGTTCTGTTGTTGTGAAGAGACACCATGACCAAAGCAAGTCTTATAAAAGAAACATTTAATTGGGGCTCAGTTACAGTTTTAGAGGGTCAGTCCATGATTGTCATGGCAGGAAACAGACAGGCATCGTGCTGGAGCAGTAGCTGAGAGTATTACCTACTGATCCACAGACAGTGGACACATGCACAGAGAGAGACAGAGACAGAGACAGAGACAGAGAGGAGGGGAGGGAGAAGGAGAGACGGAGAGACTGAGTCCGACATGAGTGTTTGAAACCCCACCCCCAGTGACAAGCCTTTTCCAATAAGGCCACCCCTCCTAGTTCCTCTATTTCCCTTCAAACAGTTCTGCCAACTGTGGACGAAACATTTCAGCATATGAGTCTATGGAGGCCATTTTCACTCAAACCAGCACATTTATCATACCTAACGCAATGTAAATACTGTGGCAGTAGTGTTTAGATGCATTGTTTAAGGAATAAAGGCAAGTCTGTACATGCTCAGGAAAGTGCAAATTTTTCCTTAATATATTTCATCCTTGGTACAAAGCCAAGCATAAAACAGAAATGTGTGCACATGTGCACACGTGTGCACACATGCACACACACACACACACACACTGTTTGAAGAGTGGGGACTTGGCTCAGTTGGCAGAGTGCTGCCTAGTGTATACAAAGCCCTGGGTTTGACCTCTAGCACCACACAAACCAAGATGGCAGTAAGCATCTATAATTCTAGCACTTGGGGGGAGGCAGGAGGTCCGAGGTCATCTTTGGCTACTCAGTGAGTCTGAAGCAGCCTAGGATACATGAGTCCCTTTCTCAGACAATAATAACAATAACAGCAACAGACCTTGTGTTTAGAAACTGCCCATGCCCATTGGAGAGATACAAAATTTTAGCCCATCACAGAAAACTGAGAGAGCAGCTTTTCTGAACTGCTCCCTTCTGGTCAGTGGTAGGTGTCTTGGGCTTGGTCAGCCAGCTGTAACTGGGGTTCCCATGAAGAAGCCCTGCCCATCTTGCTTGTAACACATGGCTTGGCCTTGTTTCCCTTAAGCATATATAATGAGGAAACCCCTCAGTCTCCCCTGTTATGCTACAGTGAGGGGTGGTATAGCTAGAGGGCTGATGCCCTCTCTTCTACACTCACAGCAGGTCATTAGAGTGGGCTTCCTGGTCGGCCAGTAAGGTCAACAGCAAATGGGTACATTCATAGTGTGGCTCCTTTTGCTGGGAGTTGGTCTCTTACTCAGCTGGTGTGTACCCGAATCTCTCCTGCTATGTATGATCTGGCAAAGATGGGGCTTGGGAACTTGGGTCACCAAGTGCAGGAGCTGAAATGCAGCCCAAAGCACCAGCTGAGCTGCTAGAGGACACGTGGCATCACAGGGGTGTCCAACACAGGAGCAGAGCGATTGGGAAGCCAGTGGGCTCAAGCCCGAGCTGTGCCCAAAGGACTCAACTATCTAAATCACCACTTGGCCTTGAGGTGCTGGGAGAGGGCCAGGGCTGGTCCAGGAAGACTCAGAGACTAGGGTAGGGCCAGGAGGATGAGCCAGCCACCTACCCTATGATTGGATATTCTGTATCACTTCTGTCCTTCCTTCACTCAACAGAGCCACATAAAGTGTCAGTGGGTGTAGCTGGAGTGCAGCAGTGACTGACCAGCAAACAAAAGAGACAAGAGGGTCTTGACTGCTGTGGAGGACTACAGGGACTCCTGAGCCTCAAAAGGAATAAAGAGGAGATCTCGGACAGTGCAGTAGGAGAGATGGATGTCTCACAGCTACTTGCAACAGCCTGGGGCTGGCCAATGCAGAGAGTGTAGGTTAGCCCCTGAAGGAGGATGGGTGGATAGTTATGGGGACATTTCCAGGGCTAGCCTACTTCCCGTGTTATTAAGTTTCTGTGCTGCTGTAGGGTACTCCTGACTTCTGCCTCTGAACTTCAATGCCCCTGACATGCTCTGCTTTTTCTTTTAGGCTCCAGCAGAAAAATCCCAGTTCCTGCCTTAGGAAGTTTGTCTTCAGCCAAGACAAGTGGGAATTGTACGTTTTAGGTTATTTCAAGTGTGTGTGTGTGTGTGTGTGTGTGTGTGTAGATGGCGATAAACATTCCCCACTACTATGCTACTATGCTCTAAATATCCACTGTCTAAGATAGACTCGGGAGTTTAAGGCTCCAAAACTTTTCTGCAGAAGTATAGGGAAGGCAGGGCCAAACCTGTGGGATACTGGGGGTCACGTTGCCACCCACAACCAGACTAGGTCTCTGCAGGAGTCTGGGGATGTCAGAGCGGGAACACGGGGCGCACAAGCGATACTGAATGTGGAGAAGTAAGGGAGGAAGGAACCGCTAGGGCTCCAAGAGTTCACAGTGGAGCCGAGGATCTCTTGCTTTCCCCGAGGGCAGAGGGCGGGTCTAAAGCAACAGGAAAGGGCAGCTTTAAGGACACTTTAGACTGGGGTGAAGTATTGATGGGGAGAGAGGGCCACCTTTTGGGACAGAATTCTCACAGGCTTAGCCTCAGTTGCGAGTCCCCATTGCTCTAGAACGGAGGATCAGGGTATGCCAGGGTGTCATGGCACTGACTGGCGGACTCTGGACCCACCTGGTCAGCTTGGGGACAGGAAAATCCCAGAGCTAAAAAGCCCGGTTCCCAAGGAGCGGAGTCTTGGGGGTCGGGGAAGGCAGAACTGGGAGTGGGCTCTGGAAGAGGTGGGTCTGTGGGCTGGGGAGGCGTGGTCAGCCACGGGAAATACGCCAAACCAGAGCGCCAGGGAAGGCTTGGGAGGAGATGGAGCTGCTTTCTGTGCTGGACGAGGTTTCTTAAAATGGGAGCGGAGTCGCGGGGTGGTGGGTGGGGCTTCCGGGAGTGGGGTGTGACCGGGGCGTGGCCCAGGGCGTGGCTAGCCCAGCACACTTAAACCTCCTGAGCGCCCGGCTCTGCTCCGCCATGGCTCTCCGGCGCGTCTTCCTGTCGCGGTTGGTGGCACCACGCGTTGCTGCCCTCTCAACCAAGCCGCAGGCCCAGGAGCTGCCTCCCGCGAGCCCTGAGGCTGTTCGGGGATGTAGAGCGGCCAAGGCTGTGCGGCCGCCTGTGCCAGCCGTGGATTTCACCAACACGCAGGAGGCGTACCGCAGCCGGCGGAGCTGGGAGCTGGCGCGCAACCTGCTGGTGCTGCGGCTGTGTGCGTCGCCGGTGCTGCTAGCGCACCACGAGCAGGTGCGCGGGTGGGTGGGTGACCAGATGGGCAGGAGCCACGCGCAGACATTGGCGCGGCCAGCGGGTGATGGAGGTCGGAAGTGTCCCGCAGGGCCACTCAAGCATGGTCTGAAGCTGGCAGGCAAGGAAGGGGACCGTTTCCTGCGTACTTTTTCGGACCTTCTTAAGTTTCCTACTTATAATCACTACCAATTAGAAACAAAGGCTTATAGTGTCTAAGACATGTACTATTTGTAGGACTATCCCCATCACCTGTACTATCGGGTACCCTCCATGCAGCTCCAAGTTTGTGAAGGTTGAAGTGCTTATCTAGGCTAGGACCTAAGAATTCCACAAGTGTGGCCAGCAATTCCCAAACACAGCTGCTCCGAACCGTTTTGTGAAGTGAGGAGACAAACTCCCAACTTCATTGTCTCCTATGTTTACATTTATTATAAATACAGCTGAAGAGCCTGGATTCAGAAACTTCTGATCCAAGTGCTCTCTGTGATTACAGGCATGAGAGCAAGTCATATCCACTTGTGGTCCAGACAGCACCATAACCTGTCTACCTGCTGCCAGCACAAACTGGAATGCAGTGTAGAAGCCAGAGGTTCTCAGACTAGCAAGCATACAACTTTAAACTGGAACATGGCAATTTGAGGGCGTTTGGGCAAAACAGCACCAGTTCAGCCAGTCTTGAGGGGCTAGTGATGAGTTATCTCAAGGTGATCTTCCATGTTTGTGAAGATATCTCAACAGGGGTGGTGACTTCTCAGGTGAGGCTGCCAGAGCTGGAGCCACACTTAGAACTTAGCTGAGGCCACACAGGTAGGGTGTGACTCACACCCCAGAACCATGCTGAGATGGATTTGAGGCACTGGCCTTCATCCCCTGGAAGAACTTCATTGTAAGCTTTAGAGCCTGGAGTGATGGGTGGTAGGAAGCAGGCTGTGGCCTGAGTGTGGGAGGCCCAGGAGGCCAGGTATGTTTGAGGTGAGTAGGTGGGGTCATAAATTCACTGAAACAAAGCCCAGCAGGGAAGAAGAAGAACAGGAGAAGGAGCCCTAGCAGGGGAGCAGGTGTCAAGGATTTTGTGGGGTAGAAGCACTGAGTGGGCAGCAGGAAGGGAGCAGCCAGCACTGCTGGCGGGGGGCTGGCGGGCTGGCGGGCTGGCGGCTCAGCCTGGAGGGATGATATGGCAAGCTGGGTAGGTACAACTTGAAAAGAGTGGTCAACTGCGGGGACTCTATGCAGAGCATGGACTGGACCACCTCCCTTGGGTATCGAAGATGGCTGCTCTCGCCTTTGGGACAGGATGAGCAATACAGAAGCCACTGGTCACTAGCAGGGAGGGAGAGAAGGGGAAGAGACAGTCTGTAGGACCAGTTCAGTGCTTCACCCTGCATTCGTCACCAGCTGTCCAACCAAGAAGCAGGGTCCCTGGGGCCTGGGGTTTGGTTCTAAGGAGGATGCTCCCGTACCTCTCTACCAATCAGGGTAGTGTAGTGACCAGGGAAAGGCCACGTCACCTCCTCTGGCTCTCTGGAGCCTGACCTGGGTAGTGCTGGCGCTCAGGGATGAGCTCTGGATTCCTGGAGGAGGTAGCAAACCCCAACCCCACCAAGGCTCCATCTGTTCAGTCTATGCCCCAGGAGCCTTCTGTGAGAGCTGTGCTGACATCACTGCTGGTGCCCTCAGTCCCTGGTGCTGAAGGAGATGGCATTCAGAAGCTAGGCCCTGAGCCAAAGAGCTACTGAGCGGGTCCTAGAGCAGTGGGTCTCTCAACCTTCCTAGTTCTGAGTGTGAGCCTCCAATACACTTCCTCATGTTGTGTGATCCCCAATAATAAAATTTTTATTGCTATTTCATAACTGTAATTTTGCTATGTTATGAATCATAATATAAATCTGATATGCAGGATATTTGATATGAGACCCCTCTGAAAGGGTTGTTTGACACCCCCCCCCACCCAAAGAGTTCAAGAATCACAGGCTGAGAACTGCCAACCTAGACTGGTGAGCTAGGAGCCTGGGAACAGCCGCATTCTCTGGCTAGAGAGAGAGTTTCTTGTGCTGAGCCACTGGTCTTGTGAGGCTCTGCTGCTTTAGCTGGGATAGTGAGTCACCAGGCGTGGCTTGAGGGGCTGTAGACTACAGGGACAGAGACTGGAGCCACCCCCGGACTGGAGCTCCATCTTATTTGACAAGGATTGAGAAAAGTTGGGCTCTCCTGTTTCTGATTGTGAGCCAGAGCCAACAAAGAGATTGGTTACAAGTGGGGCCAGAGGAGAGAATTTGTCTTACTGTTATAATTTTCTGGACATTGTTTGAGACTTTTCTTTGGTGGATGTGTGCACATGCGTGTGTATGCACACACACATGTGCATATATGGAAGCCTAAGGACACACTTGTGTGTCCTGCCTCAGGCCCACTTCTTTAGTTACATTAGTATTTATCCCCCCCCCCCCGTGTGTGGGGGGGGGGGGGGGGGGGGGGGGAGAGGGAGAGGGAGAGAGAGAGAGAGAGAGAGAGAGAGAGTGAGAGTGTGTGTGTGTGTGAGTCAGCTTCTCAGTATGCAGCCCTGGCCGTCTTAGAACTCACTACACAAACCAGACAGAGACCTATCTCTCTCTCTGCCTCCTGAATATTGGGATTAAAGGGGTGTGCTATCATGTCTATCTATCCCTTTTACGACAGGCTTGTTTTATTTATTTAAACTGGCTTGGATCTTGTCAAGTAGGTCAGGCTGGCTGACCAGTGAGCGCCAGGAACTTGGCTGTCTCTGCCACCCCAGGGCTGGGATTACAAGTGTATGCCACCTTGTCTAGGTTTCTCAGATCAAACTCAAGGCAAGTGCATTGTAACTGAGCCATCTCCCTAGCTATCTTTCCTGGTGGGATACAGTGTTGTTATATAGCTTAGGCTGGCCTTGAACTCATGATACTCTGTAGTTCAGCCTCTCAAATGCTGAATTTTGGAAGTGAAACCAAACCTGGCTTGTTTCGATTCTATAGTGAAAATAGGTGTTTCTATCACTGGGACAGATTTGTAGATTTTCAAAGGATCTACTCACCAGAATAGGAGGCAGCACTGCCCAGAGCTCAGATAGTGACATCAAGATGGGTTTGAAGTGGTGGTTTGGCTCTGGAGTCCACTATAAAGCTACTGACCCTGCCTGTGTGTGGCCACCATTCTCAGTGACCAGGGTGAGAGCATGTGACTTTCATGGGTGGCCATTCCCTAGTCTGTCCCCTCCCATGGAAAGAATGTCAGGATGGGTTTTGTTTGTTTATTTGTTTGTTTGTTTTTGGTTGTTTTTTAAAATCAGAGATTATAACTTTTTTGATAAAAGAACAAAATGCATAAATCTCAAATCTGCATGGAGACTGCATGTAAGTGTTGTCAAGAGGTGTCTCCATGGAGCCCCATCATCTTGTGGCAGGGCCATGCTGGCCAAGGTGTCTTGACTTCTAAATGTTTCTACTTAGATGAAAACTGCCCCTCCCAGCCCTTGTTGAGAGAGCTCTTGGGGCTTGAGGAACAGATCGCCAGGCTGTTCCTTTCCTGGAGCTGAGTTGGGTGGGCAGGAGTAGGCACGGGTTTCTGAGTGCCAGGCGTCCACTTGCCACCATTCCCTACGGCCACAGCTCTTCCCCTTGCTCTGCACTTTCTGGCCGTGCTGAGCGCCCTCTTTCCTGAGTCTTGGTTAGCAAATGTCCCCATCCCAGGCAACGGTCCCGCCTGCCAGTCTGCCTTAATTATGTGAGGAGCGTCCGTGTTGTTTCTTCTCCTTGGGCATCTCTCTTGATATCTGCTTCCGTCCCTTTCCCCTGGGGTTTCAGGAGTGCTTATAGAGTATGAGGTGGAGTGAGGTGTGACAAGGACAAGGTAGCCAGCTGCATGCGGCCATCCTCTTCAAGGCACATCTGGCACAGGAGCTGGTCAGTCCTGGAAAAGGCTGTGAAGTGGACTCCCACTTCATGGTGTCCGGACGGTGGACAGACCAGTCTCCTGCCATTTGAACTCTGTGTGTGGCCACTGCTCAGCAGCTGTGTGAGGGCTGGCCTCACAGCAAGCCCTGTTCTGGTGTGTTTGACTGAGAGAACAAATCACTGAGAAAGATACCATTCTAGAGAATTACCTCTGTGCTTCCCCTTACCCGCCACACCCACAAGAGACCACGAAATGTCACAGAAACGCTGTCTCTGGGGAGACTGGCTGGATCCCTCTTTCCCCACCAAGGGGTGGGGTGATCCATGAGACAGCCTCCTGGGGAAGAGTCTTGAGGGAAACAATATGCTCAGAGCTTCAGAGAGCCAGTAGCTTGAAAGGTGGCACCTTGGTCCTCCCATGCTGCCCTGGGTGGAGGATTGGTTCGCAGTAGCTGTGGAAGCAGAAGCAGCCTGCTCAGAGAGGCTCTATAGAACATGCTGTGCACAGGTGTAGCACAGGACGGGGAGACAGGTGACCACACAGCTGCTTCCCTTTGCCTTTCAGTTGTTCCAAGTTGCCAGGAAGCTTCTAGGGCAGAGGATGTTCGAGAGACTAATGAAGATGACCTTCTATGGCCATTTTGTGGCTGGCGAGGACCAGGAGTCTATCAGGCCTCTGATCCGGCACAATAAAGCCTTTGGTGTTGGCTTTATCCTGGACTATGGAGTGGAGGAAGATCTGAGCCCCGAGGAGGCGGAGCGCAAAGAGATGGAGTAAGACCCGCTTTTCTGGTGTTGCAAGGCACAGATGTGACCCTGAAGTGCATCAGGGTTTCAGACTCAGCTAGGTGGCAGGCACGACTGGGAGAGCCTTTGACCTGATTGTCAGCGGCCCTCATGGGTTGTATCTGGAATTCTTACTTCCTGCAGACAGGAGCGCTGTGCTTTTGTGGCCAGCACCAGCGGACGGTTGAGGGATAGATCTGTAAACTATGGTCCTGGCCATATCCACTCCCCACATGATCCTGTACAGTTTGAGTCTGTAGCTTTGAATTCTGAATGGTTGAAAAGTATCAAAACAAGAACTATATTTTTATAAAAACTATATAAAACTCAAATTGCCTTTTCAATTGGCAAGGGCAGAGTGGTGTAATTGTATATCTTTTAAGGCTGAAAACATGTGCTGTCTTCCACTCACGGAAGCATTTGGTGGTTCCCCGGCTTCCTGCTACAGTCTGCCTTTCTAAGGACTTCTGACTGGACCTGCAGGTTCCAACTAGTCCTCAAATAGTTTCCTAATCTGCAGATGGCTATGCCTGCAGGAGGATTGTAGCAGTGTAGTGTGACAGGCAGCCAGGAATCTCCTCCGCTGGCACCAACTTGCTGCAAGGCCTTCCCCAGGCAGCAAGTTGAAAGCACAGCTCACGGACCTGCCTTCTTGGCAACAGGACAGAGGCCTCATTCTGCCCTCTGGGGTGGTAGCTGACTCACTGGAGACCTGTGCAAAACCAGCCCTTTCTTTGCAAAGGCCTGCTGCCTATGATCCTCCCTGACAGGCCCTTGCTTAGGTTTTGGGTCTGTGGCCTCTGGCTGCAGCTGTTCAGCCTGTGTGAAGCTTAGGACAGGCCATGTCAGACCTTTGGCTTGCCCCTGCCCCTCCCCAGGTAACCAACAGAGGGGTTAGGGAAAGGCAGTCATGTGAGGCCACTGGCCCTGAGAACAGAATGTCCAAGCCTGGCCTCAGCCTGGGGAGCCCAGCCCCTGCTTTGTGATTGGCCATTCTGAAGGCGGGGTGACCCAGCCCCAGCATCCCCTTGTGATCCTCACCAATGCCTTGGGGATTTGGCTGGAGGCCTTTACAGAGGCTGCTGTTGAATAACCAAATGGATTCTAAAGCCTCGGCCTAGATAGGGAGCACTGAGTGCTCTCACCCAGGACTGCCTTGGTGTGAGAATGGATGGCAGGCCCACCTGCCCTACCTGCCTGCCTGCCTGCCTGCCTGCAGAATTTACTCGTGTCTGTGCCTTTCTGTTGGCTGCTCAGCTTGTCATGGCTGTTTGCCCCACAAGAGCTTTGCTTTGGGCTCTGAGGCATCAGAAATAGACCCTTCCAGACCTAACAGTGCCAGCAAGTGGTAAGGATGCAGGTGCAGCTCTCTGCCTGTGTCGGTGCCTTAAGAGGCTGCCTGCTTTCCACCACAGCCTTAGAAGAGAAGAGGGTGAAATATGTCACTGTATGATGGGGTTCTCAGTCTGTAAAGGGACACCCGGCAATCCCCACATGTCACCTCCCCAAAGACAGAAGAGCTTTCAGAGCCCACTGATTGTGCCTGACCAGGAGTGACCAGACCCTCGTGGGCAGCCACTTGAGGGTTCCTTACAGGGAGGTACCCAGACACTGAGGCCTGTCCCTAGCTAATGGAAGAAGGCACAGAATGCATGGAGACCAGACCTGGCGGCAGTCATACCTCTGGTTAAACACATGTTATCTACACTGTGGGATATGGAGTTCTGCAACCAACCCTGCCATCGGGGGTCACTGAGAACCTGACAGGATTTTTGCTTAAAGAATCACCATACCTGCCTGGCTCTGCACTGATAGCCCTCAGGGGACTTTTGTGTGGTTGTACTTGAGACTGCTCTCAGGGAATTCATGTCCTCCAAGGACCTTGGCTCTCTGTCTCTGAGGGAAGGTGACACATGGGGATTGCCTACTTCCTTATTACAGACTCAGAACATTGTCACCGAATGACATTGGATCTTCCTTTCCTGTTACATGTTTTCAGCATAAGGTCAGTGGAGTAATAGCTGTCTAATTAGCTTTTGTCCCCTGGGCAGTGGCCTTGTGGGCTGAGGTGCTTGTGGGAGGCCACCGACACTCAAGGATATGGCCCAGCCTCACCATAAGTTCTGGCCGGAAGTCTCCTGATACGGCCCTGGTACAGGAGAGGAGGCCCAGGCCAAGGCTCTCGGCACGTTGCTTGGTAGCCCAGAGTTACTGGAGGAGTAGTGAGGCTCATTGCTGGTAAGACTCGGAAGGCAATTACTGACCTGTCTCCACTTCTTGCTCTGAAGAATGCTGGGGACGAGATACTGCTCCTTCCTGTGGGGCCTCACATCCTGCCCTGCCCTCTTGAGGACTCGGATGTTCCCAGTGTGGTGGGAACCTGTGAGGTTTTCTTTTCTTCTTTGTTTTTGTTTTTCAAGACAAGGTCTCTCTGTGTAGCCTTGGTGGTCCTGGAACTCACAGAGATCTGCCTACCTCTGCCTCCCAAGCACTGAGATTAAAGGCATGCACCACCACTGCCTGGCTTGAGGTTCTCAGGTAGATGATGTGAAGGTCTCCTTTTCATCTTTTAAGGAAATTCCTGGTTGCTTTTGAAAACAAACCTAAGAGTCCTAGCAGCGGCTGGGCCTTTAGAGTGGAAGAAGCCGGGGTATCTGGGACTCTGTCCTGGGGACCATAGGTGTTGAGGTGAAGGCCACAGCTGCTGGACTGGAGGAGTCCTTTGTACAGGGTGGCTTCTGCCCCTGTTCCTCTCCTTGCCTGACCTTTCTAGTAAGGAATGCTCTACACACAGGTTGCCTGAGTTTCATGAGGGGCGACCCCTCCCTGGTCCATGTGGTCATGCCAGGCCTGAGGAAAGGCTGGGCTAATGCAAGCTGCTCTGTTTCCTTGAGCCAGCCTTCTATCAAGTTTATGGCCAGGTCCAGTGCTCAGCAGCCTCCTGGTGACCTCAGGTAACATAAGTGACCTTTGCCTCCTCTGTCCTGCAGATCATGCACCTCTGAAGCAGAGAGAGACGGCAGTGGTGAGTTTCGGAACCGGTGCTCCTCACCCCAGCACAGTCTGGTGGCCCAGGAGACACCTGGGCTTAGGGCCTGTGCCAGTCTTTGAGCAAGGGACAAGGCTAGAGGCTGCTTTCTATGGCTTTGAATATCTTCACATTCCTGGTGAGATACAGGCTCCTTGTATTTTTAAGAGCTTGTCCAGGCAGACTCTGTCCTTGACCTTCACTAGGCCATAGTCCAGGTCTTTGTGATGGAAGTTCTGTTTGCCTGGCCTGGTTTGCCCTATGATGAGGTTTAGCCAGGGGATCCAAGCAAAAGGAGCAGCAGTGCCTATCAGGAGAGCAGCTGTAGCAAGGCCTATTTGGAGCCCATCTTGAGGGTTGTAGCCTCTGGGCTGTTGGCCTATGTATGCTGGGATGGGCAGAATGTTGCAGATAAAGCTCTGAATCAGGTTGGGATCTCTAATAGGGCCATGCATCTACCTTCCAGGGGAAAATAAGAGGGAGAAGCAGTATCAGGTCCACCCTGCCTTTGGAGACCGCAGAGATGGCGTCATCAGTGCCCGCACGTACTTCTATGCCAATGAAGCCAAGTGTGACAACTACATGGAGAACTTACTGCAGTGCATCAAGGCCTCAGGTGGGGTCTCCTGCTTTGCTAGCTGCTAGGCAAAGCCTTGGGCTTGTGTAGTCAGCACACTGGCATTTTAGTGAGGGGCATCTGACTGCTCTCCCTAGGGTTGTGTGCCCCAGCCCCTACTTCACTTGGGATTTCTGTGCTCTGTGGCTCATACATGGATGGCCTGTAGTGCTGAAGGCATAGGAGGCCATGAGCAATCTGCAGAACTCTCTGGCTTCTCTGCCTGGTGTCTTCTTTATACAAAGGCTGTTTCATCAGCCCTCCCCGTGTGGAAGGACGTTTAGGAGACTGGTTATAGCTATGAGGAGGAACTAGCTATTGAGCTGTTTTTGAAGATTGGGGAGCTGCAAGTGGCACCTGGTCCTAGCTCTGACTCAGGCATCCATCTCCTCAGACACTCATGGCTCTTTCTTTGGATTCTGACAGGTGGAGCCAGTGACGGTGGTTTCTCAGCCATTAAGCTCACTGCACTGGGGAGACCACAGTTTCTGGTAAGTGGTGGCACATTCAATCTGCAGAGGCTCTGCAGATCCTGGGGCTGCCATTGTGCACTGAGAGACTGCAGATGTGCTCAGGTCTGGGCAGCCTTGAGCTGGGGCTACAGAGGCTGTCCCAGGGCTAGATGGAGGAGCTGGGTGCACACTGCAGTGAGGCTCACATCTGCACTGGCAGCTGCAGTTCTCAGATGTGCTGACCAGGTGGAGACGGTTCTTCCATCAAATGGCTGCAGAGCAGGGACAGGCTGGGCGTGCCGCTGTAGACACGAAGCTGGAGGTGGCGGTACTCCAGGTGAGCGGCCCTTCCCCTTTCTCTGGCTGATGTGGGAAACAGCAAAGATGGAATAGAAATGGCCTGGAATGAGTCCTGCTGTCAGAGATGATATGATTCTGTCAAACGGGCTCGTGGTGAGGTGAATGCCAGTGGACAGTGAGAGATGACAGTACTGACACTTTCTCACGTCTCAAGGAGAGCATCGCAAAGATGGGCATCGCATCCAGGGCTGAGATCGAGGGGTGGTTCACACCAGAGACGCTGGGAGTGTCTGGGTAAGAGCTGACATGTACCCTGGTGTAGTCATGGTCTCAGCTGAGCCCCAGTGGCTTCTACTCCTGGTCATTTCCCAGGAAGGATGGTCCAAGGGAACATCAGTGTGCTTTCTCCAATTACTGAACAGAAACTGATAGCAAGCTGGGAGTCCCTGGGGAAAGGAGGCTGGACACAGGACTTCTCAGAAACCGACCTGGGTCCCAGAGCATCTTCCTAAGAGCCACACTGGCAGATGAAGATAGCACCCCATACCCCATCCTTAGGCCCAGAGGCTGGGACTGAAGTCACCAGTAGCCTCCAGTCAAGTCAGGATGTCGGCCTGAGGTAGAGCTGCTGGCTCTCAGATGACCTTAGCTAGCCCTGCACATTAGCTAGCTTCTCCAGCCTCCTGGAGAGATGACTGCATTCTGACAGCCCTGCATCTTTGGCTCTTCCTTAAGGCTGACCTGGCCATGGAACACTCTCTGCATACTTTGTGTTTTTATTGCTACTGACCCATTGCAAAAGTGGTCATGCTTTGGTTAACCCAGAGCAGCATTCAGTCTTAAAATCAAACATTAGGGTAGTTCATGAAGGCTGAGTTTTGGAACAGTCTTTTGAGGTATGGCTAGTGTGTTGAGAACCCTCACACACCCCAGTTCCTGTGGATAAAGTTGGGTGCTTGGACCCACAATTTCTGGCAGCCTGCTCTGCTGACGAATCTTATCCCTCAGCACTGTGGACTTGCTGGACTGGAACAGCCTCATTGACAGCAGGACCCAGCTCTCCAGGCACCTGGTGGTCCCCAATGTGCAGGTACATCCCCACCCCAATCCCATTGTCTGCCCACCTTGGGGACTCATTGTGACTGAGGCGCCATCCTTTCTGACTCCACCACAAAGAGAAACCCAGTGTCTACAGTGCTCAGTAGGGCAGGGATCCATGTGGACCTTTATGCATGAAGAGAATGGGTGTCTAGAGGGAGGGTCTTCCCCAGCCCACAGAGTCTTGTGTGTCGAGTCACCACCAGTCTTTAGGGCTGAACAGGGTCCAACTGGGTAGTGCTCATCTGGCGTCTCCTGGTCACTTGTGCTCAGAGAGTGGCAGGGCCAGGTGGTCATATGTGTTAAAGGTGACACTGGCTGTCATATGGGCTTTCTCTCTAACATGATGGCTGGATTCCCAAAGCAAGTGTCTCCTGGGATGAAGGCAGCTAGAGCCGCATCAGCTTTTGCAGCCTGCTCTCAGGAGTCAGTCAGGTTCAGTCTGGCAAAATGAGTTGCCAGTGTGGCCTGCACTCAGGGGAAAGAGGTTGCGTGGAACCCCACCACTCTAGATTATGAAGGAGAACAGAAATTGTAGCTGAGCAAAGTGTCCTGCAGATGTTTCTTCTGTGATGTTCCCAGCTCCCGAGACTGAGGGCCCACCTCAACTTTGAGCCACTGTCCTGGAACCCCAGGGTGCAGTGTGTTCATTAAATCACTGCTCCAAGGTCATCAACAGATTTTGGCCACTGGTGTTTGTGGTCAGTGAGGCAAGGCTCCTGGGATCAGTGCACTGATGGCTCCTTAGCATTGCAGGAACATCCTGGGCCCGGCTGCAGGCTGAGTGGGACCTCTGTGCTGCATGGGGCTTCCAGGTGCAGCCTGCCAATTTTCATCAACAGTACCCTGCTGATGATAAAACAGTCTACTGGCTCCTTGAAGGACATGTCCTGGTCCCATGCTGCCAGCTGGGTAGTACCCCATAGCCATGGCTCCTCCTAAGCCTTTACTATTCCAAGTGGTGCCTGGTTGGTTGGGGGTCTAGGTTCCCTTCCTTTGCCTTTCTTTGCATGGCTCCCTACAATGGTAAAACTCTCAGGGTCCTAGGGAGGCCATGTAAGTAAATCCCTGGTGGCACAGACCTGGTGCTGCTTATATGGGGTAGCTTTCCTCACATGTAGGACAGAGAGCTGGCTGGCACTCAGTTTGGGGCATCTTGTCATTGTATCTAACTTGTTTAAGGCAAGGAAGTCAGAAGTGTCCTCTCTGGACCATGGTGGGCAGGAGGGTGGACAGAAGGCAGCATTCCTGAATGGTAATGCTTGCCTCAAGGTGAAGTGTTGTGGTCCATAGTGGTCTGACTTCTGCTGTGCTCTCAGACTGGCCAGCTGGAGCCTCTGCTGTCACGGTTCACTGAGGAGGAAGAGCAGCAGATGAAGAGGATGCTGCAGAGGATGGATATACTGGCTAAGGTATGAGCAGCCCCCTGTGCACATGTGAGTGAGCGTGTGTGTGTGTGTGTGAGAGAGAGAGAGTGTATGGGGTGGGGTGCTGAACATCAGAGGCCTGGCCCCTGAGCAGAGGGAGGCATCATCCACCTCAAGCCATAGATTCTTCCTCCCTATGAACCTCTCAGAAAGCGAAGGAGGCAGGTGTACGGCTGATGATTGATGCTGAGCAGAGCTACTTCCAGCCAGCCATCAGCCGCCTGACCCTGGAGATGCAGCGCAGGTTCAATGTGGAAAAGCCGTTCATCTTCAACACATTCCAGTGCTACCTCAAGGTACAGCTATCCACCTCCTGCCTCCTCCCTGCCTATCCCCAGCGCTGGGCTACAGACCGTCTCGCAGGCAGTGTGATCCCCCTGCAGGAATATGCTTTTCTGTGGAGCCATGCACTATCTGTTTGGCCCTGCTTTATGCAGAATCCAGAGCAGCACAGGTAAAGGAGAAAACAGGCTCTGTCCTGTGGCCACTCTCACTCAAGTCTATGTGTGGTCTGGCAAGAAGCCCACCAACCTGAGTTTGATTCCTAAATCCCATGGAGCTGATTCCTCTTCCAAGGTGTCCTCTGATTTCCACCTGTGCCCTGCATGCCTTGCCCCCAAGTAATAACACAAATGCAAATAAAAGTATATGGGGCCCGAAGACAAGGAGCTCTTTCGGGATGTGCTGGGCCCTTCTGAAGACTTCATAGCTGACCCTGCCCATTATTTTCTAGCACAGGACCCTCTTAAGAATCAGAACAAAAGCAGCAGACTCCCCTGGAAGATTTGATAGGGCTGAAGAGATAGCCCCGAGAGCCCAGAAAATCCCCAACCCTAGCCCCTTAGCCTGAGGTTGCTAAGTTACTGGGAAGTCTCATGGGGACACACATCTTGTTAGGTACCAAGAGGACATGATGTATATGGGGCAGTTCCAGATAGGTGGCAATTTGCTCGTAACTAGCATGGTGACTCCAAAATACACAGTAACTCCAGGCATCTGGGCCGACCAACCAGAGGGCCATCTCAGGCTACACAGAGGAGACTGTTGGTGGCAGAGGTTGGAGGCCCAGCTTCATCCACATTTTTCTCCCAGATCCTGAGTAGCATATCTCCCAGCCAGTCACTGACTGGCCTAGGCACCTGAAGCTGGTGTCCACATGAAACAGGAAGTCCTCATGCTGCCACCAGTCAGGCTCCCTGTGACTTTGGGGCTTGGCCTTGCAGGATGCCTATGACAATGTAACCATGGATATGGAACTGGCTCGCCGTGAGGGCTGGTGTTTTGGGGCCAAGCTGGTACGTGGTGCATACATGGCCCAAGAGCGAGCCAGGGCTGTGGAGATTGGCTATGAGGACCCCATCAACACTACATATGAAGCCACCAATGCTATGTACCACAGGTGAGAGGCCTCCTGTGCTTTCTTGGAGCAATGCATGAGAACCTTGGCCCTGAGTGTGAGTGGCCCCGTTAGGCAGAAGCCAGCTTCCTGAGGGCAAAGGAGTGACCTTTTCTGCTGTTATGTATCGTTTTTCCAAAACACCACATCTCTCCTCTTGAATATGGAGTAGAGGCCTCTATGTTCCGTTGGCTCCTACAGACACATAAAACAAGATACAGCTCATGTACTTGAATGCTTGGCTAACATGCCTGAAGCCCTAGGTCTGAGCCCTAGCACCACATAAACTGGGCATAATGGTGCACACCTTTAATCCCAGCACTTGGGAGGAGGCAGGAAGATCAGTAGTTCAAAGTCATCCTCGGCTTCAAAGTGGGTTTGAAATCAGCCTGGGATATATGAGATGAGAGAGAGAGAGCCTCATCCCAGATGCCCGGCTTGCTGTATGTGGCTGGCTCAACCGAGCAGGTCCTCAGGCCCCTCGGCAGTCAACAGTGCACGCCTGTGCTTTCTGCTGATAATCTCTGGCATCTTCAGTGCAGTTCTGTACTGTGGAAAATGATCTCTGCTGCTGTGCTTTCAGTTTCGGATGAGTTTATTAAGCATATAGCAAGCAAAAGTAAACGAATAGACAGCAAATTACAGGTAGAGAGAAGCAGTAGAGAGAATAAACATTACCAAATCACGAGCTTGCAATGTTGAGCAGACAGCTGGAATAGGCCATTCAAGAGAGCAAACAAAAGGTAATGGCAAAGCGGGTGGGCACAGCAGAAATGACTCTCATGCAGAAGCCCCTGACAGAGAATTCTGGACACAGCCATGTTCTCTGCCTTTCCTACTATAAACATTTTATATTATGATAAGTGATGTCAACTTCTGTTGGAAGTCTTTAACTTCTAGCTTTTCTTGAGGACATCCCAGGCGCCTCCCTCCTTCCAGGCAGGAATGGCTCCCATACCACAGCTGGGGAGACCGGGTGCCATCCTCCTTTTTGAGGCTTTGGCTATCGTCACCACCACCTCCTCCATCTCCTCCTCCCCTCTTTGCTCCTCAGCCTGAGCTCCTGCAGAGCCAACAGGGGGTTCAGGTGGTGGTTGGCCTGGAGCCAAACTTAGGTAGGACTGTCCCTGTCCCAGGTGTCTTAACTATGTGCTGGAGGAGCTGACGCACAGCACCAAGGCAGAGGTGATGGTGGCTTCACACAATGAGGACACCGTGTGCTTCACTTTGTGCAGGTAGGTGCTGCAGCCTGCCATGCAGGGTGTTGGACAGCACCAGGGAGGCCGAGGTGGGATTTCATCAGTGGATGGCTGGCTCCCATGGAACAGTACCCAAGATGGTCCTCTGGCCACGCACATGTACATAGATGGGCACTAAAAGCACAGGCACATGAAATGCAATGTAATCCAGTCATGGCTGTAAATTTTCTACTAGCAGAGTTTAAAATGAAGTTATTTCAATATTTTTTGAGTCTTCAAATTGTTGATAGCGTTTGAAGCTATAGTCCACTTTCCATTCTGAGCAAATGGTGGCTGTGCAGACAGCACAGGAGAACAAGGCAGGGCTCGGGTGTCAGCCACTGGAGCAAAGGCTCAGAGTGCTCCGTAGGTATATGTGTGTATGTGTGCATACACCTGTACCCACGAACATACGTGTCCACAGAAGGGAGATGGAGAAGGGCTGTCAGAGGCAGTGGAACGGGAAAGGACAAGTTTGCTGCCCTAGATGTCCTTGTGGGCAGGGAAGTTGTACTGGGAAGACCTAGATAGCTAAAGCAGAGCCCACATTCCTGCCCCAGCCCCCAGGGGACAGTGGCTAGAATGTAGTTGAAGTGGGAGGGGCTGAGAGATACATCAGGGGGCCTGTCTCCTGGGGTGGATCTTTACCAGCCTGGCCCCTCTTCACAGGATGAAGGAGTTAGGCCTGCATCCTGCTGATGGTCAGGTGTGCTTCGGACAGCTGCTGGGGATGTGTGACCAAATTAGCTTCCCACTAGGTGAACTGGGTTGTCCTGGGAGGGTCTGTGGTGGCAGGGCACACCATCCTGTGTGGGGTCACTCATACTCCTGTGTATGTGCAGGCCAGGCAGGCTTTCCTGTGTACAAGTATGTACCCTACGGTCCTGTGATGGAGGTGCTCCCTTACCTGTCCCGTCGTGCCCTGGAGAACAGCAGCATCATGAAGGGTGCTCAGCGAGAGAGGCAGCTGCTCTGGCAGGAGCTCCGCAGGCGGCTGCGCACTGGCAGCCTCTTCCACCATCCAGCCTAGTCACTGCAGGAGCCATGTCCATACCTACTCCACTCAACCTGTCACCTCTGGGGCTTCAGGCAGGGCACAGCGTGGGGTTGGGCTGGAGTTCCTTAGTCCAACCTGCCCAGACACCATTCACCTTTTCATGCCCAAGCCTCTGAGGTGCTGAGGGCGGGGGGGTGAGAGGGTTGCCCTCTGGGACTTCCTGCACCCCTAGGTGCTGACTCTCAGGAATGGGGTCAGCTAGAGCCCCTGGGAGCTGCCCCACCAATCTTCTGAATAGGCACTGACCACCTCTGCAGGCTGCAGAGCACTAGTCCAGAACTAACCTGCCAGGGTCTGAGCCATCTTCCCTGCACTGGAGAGGACAGACTGGGAAGCCTGTTTAGTCAATAAATTGTCCTGTAACTGAGAGTTATCACCTTTCTCTTGGTACCTGCACACGAAGTCAGCTCTGAGCACCAGAGGCCATTCCAATCCAGACATTGGGGACACCTCTGCCAGGCTGCAGTGACACCCAACCACTTTTATTCCACATCCCAGACGCATTGGCTCTGGATGGCTGCAGGCGGCACACAGTGGGCCCTGGGGCCCAGCTCCCCTCCAACCCCTCTGTGCCCTTCACTCCAGTAGCTAAAGTCCTAGCTGAGTCTGTGCACACCTCTTCAGTTTCATATAGCAGTTTGGAGACTGTATTAATTAGGGACCTGACAAGGCCTAAGGGCTGGGCTGGAGTATCCCAGAAGGGCATTGTCGTATGGTGGCTGCCACTCTGCTGGCTCCAACATGGCCAGAGCCACTAGGAAAGGATCCTAGGTAGCACAGACACAAAACATGTCCTGGGTTCTTTATTTTCCTAGGCCATACCAAACTTGGGTTTTGGAGCTTCTTCCATCCAGGGCTGGGGCTGTCAAGGGAGGGGCTATACAGGAACAAGGCAAAACCCAAGCCTGGAGAGAATGTGGGATATGCCCAGAGGGGAAGGTGCTAGAACCAATATTCCTACTCATCATTCAGTCGTGGGGCCTTTTCATGACACCATTCCTATTGCTTGAACCCTTCCCCACTCAATCTGAACAGTAGATGGCAGCAGGCATAGCCAGGGTCTAATCAGCCCCTCAGAGAAAGCAGACCTGTTGGCAGCTGGACTGTCAGTAGCCCTCACATGGGCTGTGGCACCAGCCATCCTAGGCAATGGAGGACAGCAGGACCCCTACTTGGTCACAGTACTGCCTTCCCCACTTGGCAGCCCCTCTGCTGCAGCTTCCTGATGAGTTCCAGTAGGTTCATCTGTAGTGTCAGCTCCTGGGATATAAAAGAAGCCCACTAAGGACCAGCATGACACCTCATGCCCTTCTGCCTTGGCCTAAGACAGATGCGGGGCCTAGAAGATGACAGGTAATGAGGCTAAGGGGGGTGATTTCCTAGGGAAGCTGACCATGGCCAGAAGGGAGAACCTGGGCCTTTGTGCCTAGTAGTGCCAGCAGTCTCTGACTGACTTAGAGCGGAACAGGAGGCTGGCATGCTCACCTTCCTGGGGGCATAGGGACTAGACTCTGCCCTTCACAGGGTCTTTCACCTAAACTCTATCACTAGGAACCAATGTGCTAAGACTCCAGATGGACTTGAGATACTGACATACCAAGTTCAAGGCCATAGCAGACCTTGTCTCAGAAATGAATGAATGAATGAATAAATAAAAGCAAAACATCACCACCAACCAAAGAAAAGAAAACCTGAAATACAAGTTCCAGATTGAGCTGAACCTTCAGGGGTCAGAGACACAGGTTGTGATAGGGCTGGCTGAGGTGCTGACCTGAGGATTAGTGGTCACATAGAAACCAGCTACCCCTGCCTTCTCCAGTGTGCTCTGCTGGTCGGCAACCTTCCGGTCCAGTTCCAGGACAATCTTTCGGTCCATTGCCTGCTGCTCCTCCCGGATCCGATGTTCCATGGCCTGCCATGGCTTGAGTAAGCGTGGCTCCTGCTAGGGCTTCCACCCAGCGATGCCATAAACACAACCTGCAACTTCCTCCTGGCTGCCCTGCCCACCACAGTGGTTCTGGCTACAGGGTATCCTTGCTTGTAGCTCAGCAGGGGGCTCCATAAGGCTCTCCCACAGCCCCAGCTGGAAATGCCTTTGAAACCTGTCATTCAACCCTTGGAGCCACCAGTCTCACTCCCAACACCAAGGCTTGCTGATTTCCTGGGGGTCTACATCTGACCCTGAGCTCCCTGGTAAGATAGGCCTCTCCCTGACTGGTCTTCTCATCCCAACACTGCGCTTCATCACCTGAGACAAAAGGGACAGTGTCCTGACTCAGTGACTGCTTTATGCAGCTCCACAGAGATGCTTGTTTGCCAGGACAGGGGAGTGACAGATGGGTTGTGACTCTCCTCTTAGCTAGGGCACACCGCAGGCACCGTGGGGACAAGTCATGAGCTGGAACTCACCAGACCTCCAGCACCCATTAGCTCAGCTTCTGAATCACCCTCTGCCCCACCACCGAGCCAGCTAGTACCCATGAACAGTCAGGTCCAGCCCCACCCCGAGCCAGCTAGTACCCATGAACAGTCAGGTCCAGCCCCACCACCGAGCCAGCTAGTACCCATGAACAGTCAGGTCCAGCCCCACCCACCATTGAGCCAGCTAGTACCCATGAACAGTCAGGTCCAGCCCCACCACCTAGCCAGCTAGTACCCATGAACAGTCAGGTCCAGTCCCACCTCCTAGCCAGCTAGTACCCATGAACAGTCAGGCCCAGCCACACCACCGAGCCAGCTAGTACCCATGAACAGTCAGGTCCAGCCCCACCACCTAGCCAGCTAGTACCCATGAGCAGTCAGGTCCAGCCCCACCCATCATTGAGCCAGCTAGTACCCATGAACAGTCAGGTCCAGCCCCACCCACCATTGAGCCAGGTCCAGCCCCACCACCGAGCCAGCTAGTACCCATGAACAGTCAGGTCCAGGCCCACCACCGAGCCAGCTAGTACCCATGAACAGTCAGGTCCAGCTATCCCATCCCAACTCCTACCTCCAACTCACGCTGCTGAGCTGCCTGGAGCACTGGCAAGTTGTGAGGCCGGCAGGACTGCTGGGCTTCCAGATGCTTTTGCCTCAGAGTCTGTCTGAGCACTGGGAGGGAGGGAGGAAGCAAGAGCATTCGTTGGGAAGACTGGGGCAGCTGGGCAAGAGGTCTAGTTCAAGGGTTTCTAAGGAAGCCCTTCCTGGACAGATGTGGGGAGTTTTAGTCCCTGAGACTGCTCTCAGCCAGCACCCTTCTTCACCTCCACGGTGCTGACAGGACTGTGTAAGTTAGGTACAGCAAAGAACAGAGCTCAGTATACCCAGGGCAGGGATAGGACACAGAGGTGCCTGAGGCAGGTGGTCTCTGGGCTCAGGTGATCCAGTTCTAGCTGTGCTATCTTAGACATCCTCCACAGGACATCACGCAGGAATGGGTGAATACTTAAGTATTCAAGAGACAAAAGCCTATAAGAGGAGGAAGGGGCTCTGTCTGCCAGCAGTGCAGTGTGTCAAGTCAAGCTTGGTGCTACCCTACAGGTAAGCAGAGCAGCCCCTGCTTGGCAGCCAGGAGGCGAAGTGGGGTACACAGGCCCATACTGTGAGCCTGCAGGGTTCTATGATGGGAAGTCCTTACCCTCTGCCAGGAAGCAAGTACCTGGTTCCTGGTAAACTGCTACACACATAGACATGTACAAACCATCTGCCCTCATGGGAGCACAGGATGATAAGGAGTCACTATCACAAAATGGAGTACACCAAACCTGTCAGAGCATAAAATGGGAGTGTGGCTGGCCGGTTCTGAGAAAGCCTAACATTTACTCCTAGAAGAGACTCATGGGACAGCTCTATTCAGAAGGGTCCCTGAGGTTCCTTTAAATCCAATAGCCTCAGCAGTGCTTACAGCTTCCTCTAGGTCTTGGCATTTTATGTACCTCAGTGATAGCATTTATCATTGCTGTTTGAAACTGAGTCTATCATAAGTCCATCAACACAAAGGCAAGAAAGAGCTGGCCTGACTGTCTGGCTGCAGTGACTATGAAGTAGGCACATGGCTCGGGGCAGCAGGCACATGCGTGAGACATCATCTCCTTCAGTCCACTCATCCAATACTGAAAAACATCCCAGGTCAGTTCCCAGAGTCCACACTGGCTACCCGCTCACAAGGGGCCTGGCCACGGTAATGTCCAAGGAAAGCAAGGTAGCCCATGCCAGCCACCATCTTCTGGATGTGGCTGAAGCCAGCAGCAGTGCTCACTGCCAGGTGTACTAGCCTAGTCCAAGCCTTCTGAAAGACAACTAGCAAAGTCTTGAAGCAGGTACTAAGAGCATCCCACCCCAAAAGGGCTCTGTAGGATAATGGCCAGCTCCATAGTGACATCAGGGGAAGAAGCAGTCGGTGAATGCCTTTCTTCCTGGTGACGGAAGCAAGTGCTGGAAGAATGCTGGAGTCAAAAGAAGGAGCCAGGCAAAGCCGCCTCCTGTTCACTGAAAAGACTGAGCAAGGCAGGCGGGGCCTGGCCCAGACGTGAAATCCCACCAATGGAGAGGCTGAGACAGGAGGACAGCCAGCTCTGGACAACACAGAGGGGCAGTCTCAGAAAACCAAAAGGGAAAAGAATGAACTGAGTTGTGTACTTTAGACTTGTGAACTAGATACTCCATATACCTCAATCAAAACATTAAAAAGAATAAAGAAAAGCAAAGTCATTCAAACATTTGGTGAAGAAATAAAGCCCTTGGAAAACAAGAGACTTCTTAACACATGCTGAGGCCAGCACTGCCTTCATCCCACAAAAATCCTACAAAAAAACTACAGGCTGTTGTATATCAGAAATAAAGGCAAAAACCCCAAAACTTTTCATGAGTCAAGTTCACTAGACAGGATGGGACACAACTCAGGAAGACGAGCATGCATCCCCAGCACCCATGTCAAAAGCTGAGCACAGCAGCGTGCAAAGACAGGCTGATCCCTTATGGCTCACTGGCCAGCCAGCTACAGGATCAAACCACTGAGCTTCAGGTTCGGTAGCTCAAACATTCCAGAAGTATAGGAAGACATCCTGGGCTGTGTGGGCTAGTTTTATGTCAACTTGAGACAACCTCCAGTCATCTGAGAGGAGGGACCTCAATTAAGAGAATGCTGCTAGGGGGCTGGAGAGATGGCTCAGTGGTTAAGAGCACTGACTGCTCTTCCAGAGGTCCTGAGTTCAAATCCCAGCAACCACATGGTGGCTCACAACCATCTGTAATGAGATTCGATGCCCTCTTCTGGTGTGTCTGAAGACAGCTACAGTGTACTCATAAATAAAGTAAATAAATCTTTAAAAAAAAAAAAAAGAGAATGCTGCTATAAGGCTGGGCTGTAGGCAAGCCTGTGGAGCATTTAAAGTGATCAATAAGGGAGGGCCCAGCCCATTGTGGGTGGTGCCATCCCTGGGCTGGTGGTCTTGAGTTCTATAAAAAAGCAGGCTGAACAAGCCGTAGGGAGCAATCTGGTAAGCAGCACCCTTCCATGGCTCTGCATCAGCTCCTGTCTCCGGGTTCCTGCCCTGACTTCCTTCAATGATGAAGTGATGTCGAAGTGTAAGCCAAATAAACCCTTTCTTTCCAAGCTGTGTTTAATCATGGTGTTTCAACACAGCAATAGTAACCCTATCTAGGACACCATGCCTACCTCCAGCCTCCACAAGCATGAACACACAAGTGCACACATACATACATGTGTACACACCTATGTGAACACTACACATAAACACATACAACTAAACAACATACATAAAAGAACAATGTATCATGACCACACAGGATGCAGTCCCAGAATACAATTGACTTCTGGAATTTAGAAATCATTGTCTTACGGGAGTAACAGAAAAATCACCTGATCATCTCCACAGGAACTGGAAAAGGTTTCAACAAAATCTAATGCCTATCTCTAACGGGGAAATCCTGTCTAGCAGCACACAGGCGTTGCCAGAAAGGCAGTGTATGTTTGCCTGTAAATGTAGCTCAACACAGAAAACCTGCTTAGCGGGTTAGAGGCCCTGGGTTCAGGCCTGAGTATCCAAAGCAATAACAAAGCCCAACGAGCTATAGTGTAGTCTTAGTGGTGAGAATGGGGACATCGTCATATTATTCTTTCCTGAAATGTTTAAACCGAGTCAAGCTTGAACAAATAAAATGCAAGGGAGATCTGATGGTACACGGGAGATGCCTAGTATAATTTATAGGAGGAGGTGATCAAGCCTGATACTCAAATGGGAAGGTGCTGGAATAACGGATTATCTAACCGGTAACAGAGCTATCAATGGTCCTACAAGCAGCGAGGTCCACCATGCATAGGAGGCTGTGGGCACTCTAGGGAACGCGAGTAAGAAGTTTCTGGACTGCAGACTAAAAGGATCAGCATGGCTCTGCACCCCTGACCCGAGGCTCCTGAGGCTAGGGACGCCCTAGGAAGGTCCCGCCGACCCCTTGCACCTCTGTGTTCGTTCTGCAGCCGCAGTCGCTGGTTGTAGAGGCTCTTCTCCGTGAGGTGCTGGATCTCCAGAAGCCCTTGCACGATCTCAAACACCGTTCCGTCGAGCAGCGCCAGGGCCAAGTCGCTGAGCGTGGTGTAGGACAGACGCTGCTGAAAGGAACTGCGGGTAGACCGCCGGGTGAGCGCGGCCCCGGCCCCGGTCGCAGCCGCGGCCCCGGTCCTCCCGCCGCCCGCCGCCACGCACCTGGGCAGCTCCTTGACCAGGCTCTGTAGCGCTGACAGCAGTTGGTAGTGCCGCTCCTGCTGCCGGGCCCGGTCCGCCGCCTCGTCCCCGGCACCCGCGTAGCGGTCCATAGCGCGGTCCCCCGCCGCGCCCGGGAGTCGGTCTCACAGCGTTCCCCGGCGCGCCCCGCCCCCTTACGTCATTCTCCAGCGCGGATGACGCATGCGCCCCACCCCTCCGGTCCGTCTCCGCCTCTCGGCGCGCTGCGTCACACATACTAAGATGCGCCCCTCCCCTCTGGGGAGACGTCTAGTAAACGCTGTTTGTCCTAGGGAGGTGTAGGGGCGCGCTGAGCTCCCATGTGGAGCTGGGGCGCGCTGAGCTCCCATGTGGAGCTGACCTTCGAGGTACGCGCCCAGGGTGCTGCAAACTGATGTTTTAAAGAAGCCAGCCAGGCCTGCGCTTAGTGTGCGTAGACTGAGGCCACTGGAGGCCGGACACTGCCAGCGAGTTGTACTCCACCTTGGGGACCTCAGGAGAATTCTAGAATTACATTCCCCAAAGTGCCATCTTTTTTCCTTTTATTATTACTATTTTTAAATAAAACTCTGTTGAAGCATCCTGGTTACTTTCTTTTTGTCTTTCCTTTTGCCATGATAAGCTCTGAAGTAGTGAATTCAGATCTGGGACCTTATAAATTACAGTGAAGAAATCTTGTGAAGTTAGAATGCAAATGACCCCATAGCGTCAGATATTTGGAAACTTGGTTCCCAGTTGGTGGAATTATTGAGGAAGGATTAGGTGAGGCCTTGTTGGAGAAAGTCACTGAGGGCTGATTTTGAGATTTTAAAACCCACACCATATTCATATTCTCTCTCTCTCTCTCTCTCTCCCTCCCTCCCTTCCTCCCTCTCTCTCCCTCTCTCTCTCTGTGTCTGTCTGTCTGTCTCTTGTCTCATCACTACCACTATCACCTCATGCTTATTTATAGATTAAGATGTAAGCTATCAGCTACTGCCCCAGGGCCATGCCTGCCTGGCTGGTGCCATGCTCCCTGCCAAGATGGTCCAGGAGTCACCTATTGAAGCTATAAGACCCCAATAAAACCTTCTCTAAGTTGCCTTGTTCATGGTGTCCGCAGCAGCAATAGAAAAGTCACTGAAACACCTGTACATGAAGAAGTAATTTGCATGAATAAATATACTCCAAAGTAACTGTAATTTAATGTTGACAGTATACCAAATTATGGTGAATCATTTAAAACATACATTTAAAAGTCACGATCTGCAGCTGGGGCTGTAGCTTAGTTGGTAGAGCGTTGCCTAGCATTCAAGATGCAGTCGGATTCTGTTTGCAGTACCACAGAAACCAGGCATGGTGGTGCATGCCTGGAATCCCAGTACTTAGGAACTGCAGGCATGATCAGATGCTTGGGGTCTTCCCTGGCTTCATAGTGAATCCCAGGCTGGACTGAGATGCAGTATACCCTGGCTCTAAAAGAAGGTCATTAAATGTTCACATACTCAACTCTGATATTGAAGTTTTAGCACACTGATTAAGACACAAACTAACAGAACCCAAACAGGGACACATGCCTGAGACACATAGTATTAGTGTATACCCTACAATGTCCTGTGACAGCTGAGAGCTGAGTCACAGATGACAGCCTATGACAGCTGAGAGGATGAGGGCTAGAGCAGTCATAGTACCGTGCCATCTGTGATAGCACATGACAGCTATTGGAAGATACATGCCTCTACCATATCATGTCACTAAGTCATGTAAGTGTCATATAACAGCTGGGAGAAGGGATGGAGACTGTCATATTACATAATGACTTCCCACAGTGACCCAGAGGAGGATCCAGCACTGTGTTGTGTCACATCAGGCATATATGGCACCTTAAATGGTCAGGAATGGAGGCTAGAGTTAATAGTCTTTTACCCTGTTACTTAGTAAGACAGTTCAGGGGTAGCATACAGACAATGAGCCAGTCTGCCATAGGGATGCTATGACATCATCTGTGATATTGTAATGCCAGGGCTGCAGTCTATCCTTATGGGAATAAAGAAAGTGTTTATTATCAGCTGTTATACCAAGGAGGCTGTAAGCATATCAGGTCTGTGTCTTCACCCTACATAAAATAAAATGTCATGCACAATATGAGCTGGGATACAGGATATATGTGTGTGTGTGTGTGTGTGTGTGTGTGTGTGTGTGTATCACACTGTGTATCAGCTGAGAAGAGAGAGGCAGCAGTCACATGTCACATGTCACTGTGTAACACATGATGTAACCTGACAACTGAGAGAAGGCTCAAATTGGCTTGCACTATGTTACATACAATATCTGACAACTGAGGCACACTTTTTTGTCACTTTGTGTCACTACATAAAACATCTAATATCTAATGTTTATCTAATAATTATAAGACAACCCGGAGAGGGACCAGACCTTGATTCATAATGTTACAATGTTACTGAGGATGTCATGTAATATCAAAGACCATAAACCTCAGCTGCATTATGTCACTGTGGAATATACTAAACTCTGCAGTGATCTAAAGAGAGGACATGCATCTTATTCATGTCTAAGTACATCACAATGTCACGTATGTATCACACAGTTTATGGGAGAAGACTCAATCAGCACTCACCTTAGGCTGTGTTGTCATGTGATAGCAAGGGTAGGTGCATTAGAACACTGTGAAGAGCAGGACAGCTGTTAGTGGGAACGTGGACACTAAAGGCACACTTGGTCACTGTGTGTTATGAAATACCATACAGCAGCCAAAGATAGTGAAAAGGCAAGTCGTGCTGTGTCATTGGTTTGTGTACATATGACTAGTCTCTATACTGACAACATCAGGGTTCCTGAATGACTCAACGCAGGTTACATATATGAACGACTGTGTTCAGCAGTATACAGTGTATGGAAGATGTTGGTCATAAATGTGTGTGCGCATGTATTATACACATATAAATAGCTACATGCATATATATCTAGTTTGTGTTTAAGTACATGAGTGATTGAGATTGAAGCACTGTGCTTAGAAAGATACAGTTTCAATACTGCCTTATGTATGTATGTATGTATGTATGTATCTATCTATCTATCTATCTATCTATGTATTATGATACAGGGTCATTGTGTATAGCCCTGGCTATCCTGGAACTCACTATGTAGCTCAGGCTAGCCTGAGACTCACGGAGCTCCTTGGGTCTCTGCTTCCCAAATACTGTGTTTAGCAGCATTTCCCACATTAGTCAGGGAACTTCACCTCAGCCCTGTGGATCATTATGCTCAGCATGGTTCATCTGATACTGTCCATCCAGACAGGTCTCGACTTTGTGTTTATTGAAGGGCAGATTTCTGAATGACTTTATGTTGCACTTTCTCTATGAAACCAGCCTCACAGAAGGTGGTGTGGGTCCTGAGTCTTCGTGTACAAGACTGCCCGAGCGGAACACTGACTTGAGGTGATGCTGTGTTTCCAAGTTTCCCACAGTGAGCATCACTAGACTTAGCTGACTTAGGTGCCATTGTTATCTCAGAGGAACAGTGTATTTAGCTATGTGTGGTGCACATAATGCATACTTTGGGGATGTGCTTTAATTTTCTTTAACAGCTTGGCGTGTGAACAACAAAGCATGTTATCATCTCTGAGAAAGACTTTCTTGAGCATTGTACACTGCATGTATCATTTTGTTGAATGACAGTTGTTTTAAATGCTACCTACCAGATGTATGTGCATGAGTTACAGAATCCCAGGCTCTGAGAGTGGTTTCCAGTGGATGATAACACAAGTGTCCAGTGTGTGTCAGCCGCTCCTCAGCTGGACCAGAGGCCTCCAGAGGCTTCTGGGTGGGCAGCTTGTGATCTGGAAGGTGTAGGTTGCTGTATTTCAAGTGCTGTAAGAGGGAAAAAGCCAACCAAGAATACTATATGCAACAAAATTTTCATTATACTGGAGATGAAATTGAAATATTACTAGTTGGGGATGCAGCTCAGTGGTAAAGCACTTGCCTACTGTCTTAGTCACTGTTGCTATGAAGACACAATGACCAGGGCTACTCTTATAAAAGAAAACATTTAACTTGGGTCTTGCTTACACTTTAGTCCATTATCCTTATGGCAGGGAGCATGGTGGCAT
>NW_021604647.1:500190-549882 GCF_004785775.1 Grammomys surdaster | reverse complement strand
AGGGAGAGGGAGAGGGAGAGGGAGAGGGAGAGGGAGAGGGAGCACAAGAGTGAGCCAGCCTAGGTCTGACATGGGCTTTTGAAACCTCAAAGCTCACCCCCAGTGAGACACCTATTCCAACAAGGCCACACCTCCTAATCCTCTAATTCTTTCAGAGTGCCTCTCACTGGTGGCTAAACATTCAAATATATGAGCCTATAGGGGCCATTCTCATTCAAACCAACAAAGCTACTATGTATAATGTTCTAGGTTCAGTCATTAGAACCACCAAAAAAATCTAAATTTAAAAAAAGGAAAGAAAAGAAATTAAGATGTTCCCAGCTAAGCTAAGCTGAAAGAGTTTATTACTATCAAACAGGATGAACAAGCAATGCTGTAGGCAACAGCAGCACAGACCAGACCAACTGTTGATAAAGGGAAGTAAACATAAACCCCAAGGTTTGCGGAGGCACAGCACATGCGCCTCAGAGTAACTAGCATCTCTCTAACTGGCCTGTTTAACAGGAGAGCAGCACGCCTGGTTCTGAAACCCAGCCAGCTACCCAGGGCTAGTGAAACCATGGATCTTGGAGGAGAATCTACAGTCACTACTTTACCAAGCCAGCATAATCTAACTAAATTACACACAATTGTTCTTATACCTACATATAAGAGTAGTCTTCAGGTCCCATACATGTGGCTCCCATGCATGGAAACCCATGTGTGCAAAACAGCTTCCAGGTGAGACTGGTCTGAAGGAGGCAGCAAGGAGGTGGCAGTGTCAGAGGCTGAAGAGCTCATTGCTGCTCTGGCTTCAACTCTATCATCTGTGGTCCATAACTGCACAAAAATGCAATTGGTAGTGAAAGGAAAATCCTAAGCAAAGGTCATGGCTTCAGAATGGCCGTTCCAGTGTATAAACGCTCACTGATGCACAGAGCTGAGAACAGGTGTGCGATGCTCACCCTCATCCAGCTGTGTGATGCTCTTATTTGTGACTTCACTACAATGGCGGCTTCTATTTGTTAAATAAAACAGGGAAGACTTTCTTATCTGTTTAAAATCAATTAACATAACTTTAGGATGTTTTATATAATCCCCGTGGCAACTACAAAGAAAATATCTATGGGGGCTAGACCTTGGAGGGTTAGGGGGTGAATATCATCAAAATATATTCTATGAAACTTGCATGCCAAGAATTAATAGAATAGAATGTTAAAACAGAAAGTCTTTACAAAATATGCAAAAAAGGAAGTGAGAGAGGACTCAAAGCATGCTCCCACCAAACTCAAACAAACCACAAAGAGAAACAGGAAAAGTAACCTGAATCCACCTACCTAGATAAGGTAGCCAGTCCCCCCAAGTTCCTACTACATAGGAAAGTGTCAAATCTGGGCCCGGCAGCCAGAGGCTGCTGCTGCTCTTGGGCCTCTGCCCCTAATGACCATAGAGGAACAGGGTGACTGTCCAGGTGGCTGGTGAGTCTGTGCTATGTTTAATGGATTCAGAAGCTGCTTAGTGTACACTTCCTGCTCACTCAGGTGAAACCCATTCTTCTCAGGTCTCTAATGGGGTTGAGGGCTCTTTATGGTTTTATAAGTTTAATAGCAGCGACCAAGGCTACAGATGCCTTCTCAGTTCTCTTCATTTGTAAAAATCAGGCCACAGACCTGGAGCTGCACATCTGTCAGGATGCAATTTACCTTATTCAGAAAAGAGCTAACCTCACAAACAGATTCCAGTGTAATGTTTTACTGCTCCTTCATTTAAAGGAACTGACTTTATACTGACTGCTCCCAGACATCACCACCTGTGTCTCATTGTGAGTAATTGGACAGAAAAAAATAATGTAAAGATAAATGTCAGGTCTGAGGCTGCAGAAGCTTACTCTGAGTCTCAGGTATTTCACAATGTGTGAGTGCGAGTTACAGAGGTCTGAGGACATGGAAGCTTAAGTCTAGAGGGCCTGAGAAGGTTTCAAATGCACCTGGTTTTGTATAAAAAAAAATGACTTGAAGATCGTAAAAATGAAAAAATGTTTCTAATCTCTTTCCCTCACTGTGCTTTTGTTCTGTTAAGACTTCAGAGTTCTAACAAGGGAGCATCACCTTACTATCACAGTCATACACTTAAGGTTTTACATCTCCTTCGGTTGTCTTCTAAGTATAGACTTAAACATGCTTTTCACTGTGCTATAAACATCTGTCTACACACACCCAGGCTCCTCCTCCTGGGTACTAAGACTGTAGTCCAGCATGTCCAGACAGCTTTCTGTCTGAAATGCAGGCCTCCCTTTTCTTATTGGGGCTTCCCTTCCTCCACCGGATCCCTAGAATGCCTTTTCATGCAAACGAGGTGTCCCCCAGAACCATAAACCTCAGCCAGCGACACTTCTCCCTAAGAAGAACTCCTTCCCACTCTCCAAGATTCATGTATCTAGCCCTGATCCATCCTGAATAAAGGGCACTCACACAAGGGTCTCAGTGACTATCCTCTAAGAGAGCTGTTTTCTAAAAGCTGTACCACTGAAATCTTCAGAGGAGACACATTCTCCCATCCGCACCTCCCACTTCGCCCCTGTTCCTGCTGACTCGCCAGTTCCAGTTCCGGACTTTGCTTCATTCTTTCCCACCTGGTTTGTGTCTGGGGTTCAGACACTCTAAGGAAGAGGCAGGCCTCAGAACTCCACTCCACTCCATCCTTCCCTACCTGGCTGTACAATGATATGGTGGTTTAAATAGGAAAGGCCCCCATAGACTCTCATGTTTGAATGCTTGGCCCACAGGGAGAGGCATTGTTAAAAGCAATGCCTCTTATAGAAGTTGCTGTGGTCATGGTATCTCTCAACAGCAATAAAACCAACGAGTTAGCAGCTTCTTGTTTACAAGATTAGGATTCCACAGTTTATCCCTGTTAAGTTTTAGCCTTAAATTTTTAAGTTGAAGATTTAAATCAAGATCCTGCAGCACCAAAATAAAATCTTAAACCACAAATACAGTCCACAGAGAGAGTGAGCCTTACTTTGCTGATCTCTGTAGGGCACGTGGACTATGCCGCTAGAAGAATTGGTATGAAACGGCAAGATAGAGTATGTCCAAGCCCTGTAAATCTCAAAAAATTGAGATTAGAATCAGGCCGGGCTTTCTCTTGTCTGCAGGTTGGTCCAGATCCATCAGGGAAGATGCTTGCTGACTTGTTGCCGCCACCTGGCTTCAGACACCACTGCCTGGCAGGTCGGAAGAGGGAAATGGATCCCAGGATGAGCAGGATCCTGGTCCAGGTGGGAGCAATGCTGGGGGAAGAGGGACATGGGGAGGAGAGAGAGGCCTCTAAGAATCTCAGTCCTACAGCTCATTTCTAGCTACTTCCCCATCCCAGATTTCTGTCTGTATTCTTTTACTGGAGCACGGAGACACACAGGAACCTATGGACAGTGACATTCTGCAGGTGATTGAAGCCTTGGTTCCTCTCTGTCATGCACCTTCACTGTCCCCAAGAAATAGCCAGGTGTTAGAAAGCATATCAGGCACCATCCTAAGAGCAATTAGGAAGAGCAAAACCTGAGTGGTGTGTGTTCTAGCCTCCGGATCAGTCCAGGACTGAGTGGCTTTCCTGAGTGGTGTGTGTTCTAGCCTCCGGATCGGTCCAAGACTGAGTGGCATTCCTGAGTGGTGTGTGTTCTAGCCTCCAGATCGGTCCAGGACTGAGTGGCTTTCCTGAGTGGTGTGTGTTCTAGCCTCCGGATCGGTCCAGGACTGAGTGGCTTTCCTGAGTGGTGTGTGTTCTAGCCTCCGGGTCAGTCCAGGACTGAGTGGCTTTCCTGAGTGGTGTGTGTTCTAGCCTCCGGATCGGTCCAGGACTGAGTGGCTTTCCTGAGTGGTGTGTGTTCTAGCCTCCGGATCGGTCCAGGACTGAGTGGCTTTCCTGAGGCTCCATGCACCTGTTCCTTGTTATGGATATGGACGCATTAGCATCTTTCTGTGGGACAGTCTTCCTCTTCTGCAGAGTGGCCCCCATCTGAGCACGCTCAGGGGTCTTTGGATGGCTGGGCATCTCAGGGCAGCACTGAGATTTGCATGTGACTTTAGAAAACTCCAAGGGCCGAAACCTGCCCTTTACCATATTTAGTCTCACATTTTCGGATACATTTTTGAGGTTTTTATGACTGCTGCTAAGTAGAAATAGGGAGTGTGGCGAACCTTGTTAGTTATTGTAAATCACAGTGGACATGCATTTCAGACCTGTTCTTCATCCTGGTAAGTCTCAGCTTTACTGCTCTGCTCTGATGATTAATGTAGCACTGTCCCCTCTCATCATCTGGTTCACCTTCTGGGACACTTCCAAAGCAGTCAACAGAAAGCCTTTAAGGAGAATTGGCCAGAAGCTACCCACCTCCATGTCCATGTGGCCCATTGCCCCACTGTGAGACATGGGAAAATTTCCCAGAGATACTCCACCAAGGATAGCAACCTAGATTGTACCCCCTGACAGAACTTCAGTGATGTGTAGAGGGAACCTAAGGCAGAGATGCAGGACCCACGGCCCAGTCCTCATAAATATGGCAGATAGAATGCAATCTGTATTTTAGCCACAGAACCAGGAGGGAGCTAGAGGTATCCACAGGGACTCAAGGAGCCCCACTAGGCAGTGTCTAGTCCTTGGAGACACAAAGATCACTCTGTGCTTGGCGGACTGGAATTCCTTGCAGAAGGAAGAAGTGGAGAACCCAATGGACACCCTCTATAGGCATAGTAGCACTTGCCAATCACATGGGTGCATACATGAGCAGATGGGCCTCCCTGATGTCTCTGGACAGACCCCACTCCTGTCACTACCAGTGATATTTCACAAAGGGCCTAGGCTGAGGCAGGAAAGGAGATATGCTACCTTGGATAGCTGCTGTGACAGCTGCAGGCTGAGCTATTGTGGTGCCACTGTTCTGACAGCTCGTTTTGGGACATCTTACTAAGGCTGTAGGCTGTGGCAGGAAGGAGAAGCTGGCCACATCTTTGGTAGCTTTTGCGGTGCCCGGCTTAGGGACTACAATGAGTCCAACCCTTCCATACAACCACTCACCATCAGCTGGATTTGCTTGTTGTGTGCATGGTATTCTGAGTATTTTTTTAGAGCAAAGGTTTTCTGTTGTTGTTGTTTTGTTTTGTTTTTGTTTTTTTCTGGATGAAATGGAGATGCTAATCTAGGCTCACCTCACCAAATGACAGTACCTCAGAGAGCAGGGTGAGCAGGGTTAGGGACCTGGAGTTCTGGTTCTCAACAGTTCCTTCCAGCTGTGGCTCAGTGTCAAGAGAGTGGTGTGGCAGTGTCTTGCTTTGGCAGTCTCCAGGGCAGACACTGTTCTTCCTTGCAGAAAGGTATCAATACCAGCCTGAAAGTGGTGGCAGTTGTGTTAGAAAGCAGACCCTGGGCTGGGCGGTGGTGGCGCACGCCTTTAATCCCAGCACTTGGGAGGCAGAGGCAGGCGGATTTCTGAGTTTGAGGCCAGCCTGGTCTACAGAGTGAGTTCCAGGACAGCCAGGGCTATACAGAGAAACCCTGTCTCGAAAAACCAAAAAAAAAAAGAAAAGAAGAAAAAAAAGAAAGCAGACCCTGTGTCTCCTGCTTCCTCCTCCACCCTCCTCTCCTTCAATCCCTCCATCTGCCCATCTCTCCCTCCCTCCCATCTACTTTCTCCCTCTTTAGGTTTCTCGATCATAAAGTTTTTGCTCCTTTGAGCTATTCCTCTTAATGAAGGCCCAGCCATGTTATCCCTCCAGCTTTCTCCCTCAGCTCAAGGCCCAATCACCCCCATGGTTGTGCAGACCCCCTCTCCTAAGAAAGCTTGGAAAGGAGAGGGAACTCAGCTTCTTTCTTCAGCAAACCAGCCAACCTACATTTCTCAACTCCTCAACAGTTTCCAGAAGAAAGCCACAGCTATTTTAAAGATGCTATAAGGCTGCTTGATGGATCGTGGTTGTGGGAAGTTTTGGAATTTTGGGGATCTCAAACTAATCTTTAGGCCCCTTAACAAGCTCCCAGCAATCCTGAGAGTAATAATGTTACCAAAGGGTGTCTGAAACCCAGCAGAAATTTACCAGCTTTACTTTAACCTATCTACTTAGCATTTCCACTGATGTACTTAGAGAATGCCTTGAACTATAGTGTCATTAGTTAGGGTTTCTATTGCTATGACAAAACACCTTGACCAAATTATAAAAGAAAGTATCTCATTGGAGTTACATTTTCAGAAGGTTAGAGTCCAGGATAGCAGGGCAAGGACATACTGACAGGAAGAGCTGACAGCTTGTGTCTTGATCCACAAGCAGGAAGCAGAGAGTACACTGGGAATGGTATGAGTTTTTTGAAACCTCAAAATCAGTCCCAGTGACACACCTCTTCTGAGACCCCTAGTCCTTTCCAAACAATTCCATACCCTGGAGACAAAGTATTCTTTTTTTTTTTTTTTTTTTTTGAGACAAAATTCCTCTGTGTAGCCCTGAATGTTCTGGAACTCACTCTGTAGACCAGGCTGGCCTCAAACTCAGAAATCCACCTGCCTCTGCCTCCCAAGTGCTGGGATTAAAGGCATACGCCACCACCGCCCGGCGAGACAAAGTATTCAACCACAGAGTTTCCTGAAAGGACTCATTATCAATCAGATCTCCACACTGGCTCCCTGTAACGCTGTAACAACTTCACAAAACTATTTTCATATTTGGGGTGATCTGTGTTCCAGGACATGGTCACCCATATTTGCCTTCAGAAAAAAAAAATCCCTTACTCTCTTAGAAGTGAAAGCTGTGTTTTGTGTTGCCAACATTTGACATAACCTTTATCCTCTGGCATAGTCTATAGGGCCATGACCAGAGTATTTAAAGATCTCCACTGCAAGCTGTCTTCAGCACCACTGAGATCCTTCAGCATTTATGCTGAAGTTAAAATTTTCCAAAACGATCCAGTCCTGGCCCTGGCTTTGGCCATCAGATGATTGAGGCAATGGACCTAGTGTCTCATGGAAGGGACAGAAAGGGCTGGGTGTTAGACTTCGGCGCGAAGCTTAGAATAGACAACACCAGACCAAATGGTTCCAAGGGGGGCGGTATACAGGGCAGAGGGCAAAGGTGGGGAGAGAAATGGGATAAGATGGTGGAGAAAGAGGAGAAGTAGAGGCCAGCAATGATGATATGGAGAAAGAGGAAAGGGAAGGGAGGAGGGATGAGGGGACAGAGAGAAGCTAGAGGCAAGACAGTAAGAGAGCAAGAGAGAGAGGAGGAGGCAAGCAGCCCCTTTTATAGTGGGCACGCCTACCTGGGTGTTGTCAGGTAACTGTGGAGGTAGAGTTTAGACAGAATACTAACATTCTCCCGTTTTGGTTTAATTAAAAGAGAAAAATTAGAAAGAGGTGACGGCAAAGCAGGAATAGGGTCATCGTGATATCTGGCTACTTCCTGCTGGCATTGGAGGTGATGTGTCTTTAGGGGGAACTTAGATGAATGGGTATAGAGGATGTTTGTCTGGTCTTAGGAGACTTGGTTGTTTCCTGTTGTCCAGGGTCTATGGAGCAAGTTATCTGAGGATAGGTCAGAAGGAACAGGTCCAGTAGAAGCAGCTGTGTGTGTGACAGGAGATGGAGCATCTGGAGCTTGCTTCTCTGGAGCTGTTTTGGATGTGCCTGGACTTGACAAGATCTGGATGGCATCTATTTGGTCCATGAGAGGTGGATCTGAGTGGGTTTCCTGTAGCTTATAAGTATACAGAAGAAGTAACAGCATGAGTTAACAACATGAGCAGTCTTTAAGATGAGCCTTTGTTGGATCGTATAGTGGAATGTTTTATTAGAGTTAGGCAAGTTTATAGGAACTCAGATAATATTAGGACAGTGACATAGCAAGAAGAGGAAATATGAAGCATTTAATTGATGGCAACTGAGTTTAGGTAATGAGGTAACAGATAATATCTGTGAAAGCTTAGCTGTCAATGTAGTCAGAAGTCTGAGAAAGAGTAAACAATAACCTACCAGTTATATATTATTTTAAAAAATGACAGAGTCCACTAGCCAACAGTTCCCATGGTCTCCATAGTCTCTTGGGTGAAGTCAGTTTGGCTTCCAAGAGCAGAAGACGCAGGGCTTTTTTCTGTGGAATGGATACGCGTGACATGACAAATGACTTACCTTGGTTTAGCTAAGTCATTTGACTCAGAGCATCCAGTCTAGCCCACTGCATTTGTTAGTGACTATATCATCACATACAATCCAGGCTGTATCTTCTAGGTGTCCGGTGTCCAAGTCTTCTGAAACCATCTTGGGTCAACAGTTAGAGGCTTTGGGAATTCTGTTGGCCACAAACTTAAATATACTATTAGCAGACTTCTGACAAGATTGAGAGCCATAAGGATTGGTTGTAACTGAATAGAATTTAATAGCAGTAGTAAAAATCTATTAAGACAGAGCCTTTCCTATCCTGTCTTACGTAACTTTGGCGGATTGTGCAGGCAGGGAAAAGCACAGTTTTGTATTAGCAAAGAAATGTTTGGCTAGGACCAGAATAAGAAAGCTGGCAACAGTGGCATACAATCGTACAGCTGGCAGGTTGGGGATGTGAACCACAGGTGCTGCAGGTCAAGTCTGTGGGTGGCAGTGACAGGGCAGGACTTCCTACTAGCGGCCGGAAGTCACTGCCCAGTGTCTCTGGTGGCTCGAGTTTGCAGTGAGCAAGGAAAAGCAAGCATGTCCCATATCACAGCAATGTTTATGTTAGTTGTTTTTGTAGTGGAAGGCACCACTAGCACTCACTTTACAGATCCTAGGCAGAGAGGGAGAGAGAGCCTCCCTCTCGTGTGCCGGCAGCTAAGCCCTTTGCATGGGTGGTTGTGCACATAGGGAAGCAAGTCTCAGAGAGGGTCCCTGGCAGAATGTAAGGAGTAGACCCAGAGCAGAGCTAAGAAACAAAGAGGGGAAGGGAGCAAGCAGGGTCCCAGACCGCTGCTTTTCAGGCAAACAGGATGAACTAAGTGGGTGCAGTCAGCTGCAAATGACGAAGGAGGTGAAGGGGGAAGGGAGCAAGCAGGGTCCTGGACCTGCTGCTTTTCAGGCAAACCAGCTAAGCTAGTGGGTGTAGCTGGCCGCAAATGACGGGGAGCCATAGGAGGAGGAGTCCTAGAACGAGGGTCAGGGAAGCACAGGGTTAGCTCTGAGCTCAAGAAATCTTTCTTGGGACCATGTGGACAGTTACTCTGACCAGTGGGGAATGGGGGACAGGCAGAACACATAGAGGTATTAGAACGAAGATAGATAAATGCTTGGATATAGGGAATTTTTTCCATTTACCAGACTGCAGGCAGTATGTGTTAAGACCCTTTAAAATGATCAGGTCTAGCGTGCCATTAGGTGGCCATTTTAAACCATTATCTAGAGGGTACCGAATCCAGACCTTATTGCAGAGGTGTATCAATTTGGAAGGCCTCAGATCAGGCGTTAATTTTAGAGATTTGAGGTTTTTGAGGAGACAGCCCAGTGGGGTGTCTGGGGGTGCAGTTGAAGACAATGTGGTGCCCATTGGGTGACGGGGGGGCTGTTACCGAGCTATTCATATCACTGTCCCGAAAGAAAAGTCAGCAAAGAAACCAGGCAAACAGCCTAGATATCAGTCGTCACGAGAATATCTAGGGGCCTTGGCTGCAGCGGAACTCCCAGAAGGTAGTGCAACCCGGTACCAGGATTTCCGGCAGCTGCAAGAGCTTGGGGGGAGCTGTGAACTACTTTCGAGGTGGGGGGTCACCCAACAGCCAATGTCCTAAGTCGTAGGTCAGCTAGAGGCCAGTCATATGGACTGGGGCAATGAAAAGCCAACCCCTTAGCCCAGTGAAGGCTGACCAGGCCCTATCTCCCACCAATTGGAAGCTCCTTACCAATTAATATGCCGTTGTGTGTTTGCAGGTGTGTGCAGTCTGGTATCAGGAAAGGTGGAACCGTGAGGTCTGTATAGACCTATCTGGCTGCCCAGCCCACGTGGCAGAGCACCATGTGGGGGCCGCAGCGGCACAGCTCACGTGGTGGAAGTATTGTGAGCCTCTCATAGGTGGATGGAGTTGGTCTGTAGCAGCGGCAGAAATTCACACGGTCGGTGATGGCAGGTAGCAGCGGATGGAGTCCACATGGTATAGCAGTGGCAGCGGTGGCAGTGGGGTTACAGCAGGCCACGTGGTGTTGGTCCTGCATGGTCACAGCAGCTGGCTGTGACTGATGGCAGCTGCACAGGTCTCAAGGTTCCCGAAGTCTTTGTTCCTGGTCAATGCACCAGTGTTAGACTTCGGTGCGCAGCTTAGAACAGACGACACCAGACTAAACGGTTCCAAAGGGGAGGGGGTTTATTCAGGGCAGAGGGCAAAGGTAGGGAGAGAAACAGGAGAAGATGGCGAAGAAAGAGGAGAAGTAGAGGCCGGCCATGACCAGGTGGAGAGAGGGGGAAGGAAAGGGAGGAGGGACGAGGGGACAGAGGGACGCTAGAGGCAAGACAGCAAGAGAGCAAGAGGAAGAGGAGGGGGCAAGCAGCCCCTTTTATAGTGGGCAGGCCTACCTGGCTGTTGCCAGGTAACTGTAGAGGTGGAGTTTAGACAGAATACTAACACTGGGGCCCCCGGCAGCAGCTGGAGGGGGAAGTTGTCTTGGGAAAGAAATTTCACAGTTTTGACATTGTGTCTGACCAACCTGAGGGACAAACTACGAACCAGTAAACAGGCTTGTGATAGGCCACATTTGGCCAGCCCTGCTCAGTCAGGCATGCTTCTTGCTTTCTATTCAAACTACTTATATCCATGTCCCAGAAAACGGACATGGCTTCATTTGCCCCTTTTAAGTAAATCTCTGCTTCTCACTACTTCTTGCCTCTTCAATTGGTCCACTGAGGACAGATGGCAGAGCCAAGCTTGGCAGTGCTGCCAGGGCACCTGCACTCTGAGCATCTTGGGCGACCATGTGGGGCAGGCTCGAAGGTCCTGCCTCAGCATCTAGACCAGGGCCTGAGCATGCACACTCCAGTGCAGTGGTCTATAGTGGAGGAAACCCTGGGCTTAAAAAGAAACCCAAACATCTTTGGTGTTTGTGGTGCTTGCAGATTTAAGATGCTTCTTGGATTCTGCTTTTCCACCCTGGGGAAGGTGAACTCAGCAATTCTTCCCCATCTCTATACTCATAAAGGCAGTGGGAGTCATAGACTGAGGCTGTGCCACATAAAATGAAAGAATCTGACCCTTGGTGGTGTTTACCTAAGAGTGGGTCTGGTTTATCTGATCTGTTCTGATCTTTCCTTCCAGGGCCGTCCTCTCTATTGGACAACATGTCAGATGTAGTAATGATGAACTTTTGTGTTAATCTTCTACAGGAGTCTAACAAGGGTACAAATGGTTTCTCTGGTCTTGTTGACTGAGAACAGCGCACAAAAGCACAATCAGGAATTATCGACCTGTGTTCAGATGCTGCTTCCAGCTTTTGCCTGTGGGTGTGGGTGTACTGCTTTCAATGTCTCATGCTTCCAGCGAATGGCCTTAGGTCTAGCCGCCACACCTTAAGCATGTATTCATTGTTCTGAGTCACGGGCCTGAATGGGTCATGAAGAATAAATAGAGAAATAATAAACACAGAACACAAAGATAGTAAGATTGCTTTACACTGCAGTCTCTTTTTTAGTTTTTAGTTTTAGCTTTAATGTTATTTTGTGCATGCAGATGTTTTGTCTGTATGCACATCTGCACATGACATGCATGCCTGGTGTCATGTCCAGTGGTGTCAGATCACCTGGAACTGGAGTTGCACATGGTTGTGAATCACTATAAAGGTGCTGGAAATTGAACCTGGGCCCTCTGGAAGAGTAGTGCACAGCATTGCCGAACAATCTCTTCTGCCCCTAGGCTGCTTTTCTTAAAGGTCAGTTTGTTCAGAACAGTCTGGGTTCATAGCCTGTAAGCGGCAGAATGAATGCAGCTATGAATGATCTCAAAGCATGTTATAAACTTGGTTACAGGTTGAGTGAGGTCTGATTTATAAAGGCAAGCTTCAAAGCAACACCATTTCTCAGAAAGCAGAAGTCACTCCTACAATGTTATCACCTGACACTGTTCAAGGCAATACCTCAGATCAGGCAGGGGCTTCCAAGTCTCCACGCCTCTCATGAAGGTTAATGCGTGTGTGGGAGACACTTCTGTAAGCACTGAAGTCACAAGCCCCATTTTGTCTTGAGCTGATGACCTTAAAAGTGTAGAGGAAGTCCCCAGGATTCTAAGGGTGGCAGTGTGGAACTGTGTCCCTGGCCAAATATCAACAGTGCAGCCCCGCAACCTTCTTAGCTGCCTACCAATCCCTAAGAACAGATGGGGCACCTATGCCTTGTGGTGGTGCAGCTCACTCACCTAGTGTAGCCCACCTCCCAGATTTCTGCCGAGGGCACTAGGTGAGACTCCATCCTTGCTGGCTAGACAACAGCTGCAAAGAAAAACACTATAAAAGAGACCACCAGAGGCCGCTCCAAAGCAGATGGAAACCGCCAGCTCAGGACCACTGCGCCCCAGGTACCCTACTCTCCACCACCGTGATAAAGCTGTATAATGTACTCAAATCATTCCTGTCTTTCGGGAATATTTCACATGCTCATCTGCTTTCTGGTGACCTCCCTAGGATAGATTTCCACTTATCCCAAACCCCTTCTATTCATCTTTGTAGAAAAGTTTTATGATTTGACCATTTCTGTTTTCATGTGCTTGTGACGTTCTCCATGTGCATGTAGTAATGACACTTAATGACGAGGCTGGGATGTAGTTCCGCTGGTAGAACTGAGCAGCTAACAAGCATGAGGCCTTGGGCTCCACATCCAGCATCGAAGAAAACCAGGTAGAGAGGCACATACCTATAAGCCTGGCGCTCTGGAGGGGTGGAAATGGGAGGCTCAGAAGTTCAAGGTCATCCTCAGTTACCTAAGCCAGTCTGGGATGCATGAGACCTGTCTCAAATAGGCAGGGCTAGAGAGATGGCCCAGAGTTAAGAGCAAGAACTGCTTCTTGGGGAGGACTAGAGTTTGCCTCTAATCACTCATGTGAGGTGGCTCACAATCTTCTGTACCTGCAGCTCCGGGGATCTGACACTCTTTTCTGGCCCTTGGGCACTGCATGCATGTGCACAAACCCACACACATACACATCATTTTTAAAAGTAAAATCTTAAAAATATAAAAAATTTAAATAAATAAAAGTAGCTAATTAAAATTTAGAAACGTGTATGCTTTTCTCTGGTTAATCTGCCATGTACTAATTTGCCTCGAAGATTCAGAAAGAGTCTCTGAGAGCTAAGATGGGTAGTGGGGCTCTTTGGCTCATCCTAGAGAGACAAGCAGAGTGGAGAGGAAAGGACAAAATATAAGAAAAACTTGGTGATTCTGGAGTAAGTGAAAACAAATTAGGCTTGACATCAAAGTATAATATTTTTAAATAGATAATGAACAAGTTGGCCACCATGGCACATGTCTGGAATTCTCAGCACTGGGGAGGCAGATAGGTCTTTGTTAATTTGAAGCCAGCCAGGTCTTCATGGAGAGTTAGAGACCTCTTCTCCTCACAAAAACAAAAAAACAAGATAAGCAAAACCCATAAATAGGCATTTTACAAAGGAAGCCAAGCACCCATGAAAACACGAAGCCATTCCCCGAGAATGCAGATTAAAATGGCCACTGAGGACTGAAACCTCTGAAGTCACAAGCCAGGTTGTTCCTCTCAGGGATTTTGCTCAGTAAAGGGAAGAGGAATCATATAAAATTAAAATGTCTATTTGTCTTAGAGACAAGGCAACCTCTGCTCAGATGAAGTTGCAGGAACCATAAAACAGAATCGAGAAGAGTTTACAGATCTGTGTGGCAGGCAGGCTCTGCAGTACAGGTGAGCATGGGCATCTCCAGACTCTGAGTCCCTTCTGGTCAGACATCCTTTAACCTGACGGTGTCTAGCTCTGGCTACCCACCTGCTCTGAGTATTCATCTTGTAAAACTGGGCCAGAGAACCCTTGCCTCTCAGACGCACCCAGTGCTTACCTTTGCCTCTAATCAGAGAAGAGGCTGGCCCCGAGGAAAGCCAGGAAGGAGCACTGACCACAACAAATGAACACAATTAGTGATGTTTAGGCTAGACTGGCTGTGATCCATATCTCAGTAATTACTGCAGACTCTCGTGTGTCTAGAACATCTTGTGCAGTGTGTAACAAGGAAGGCTTCCCTTTAAGTGCCTCTAGGACATCATACAGTACTGTGGTTGTGGTGAAAAAAAATTATCCTCTTCAAATGGACAAGTGACCCAAAAAAAGATTCTTGCCAACAAGTGCACAAGAGAGAAAATGGCTGACGGGCGGCTGTATGAGCTTGGACAGTGGGAAGTCTTCTGGAAGCTTCGGTGAGCTGGAGAGGCTACCGCAGCTTAAGGCTTGAGGAGATAGTAATGTGGGGTAGTCACCAGAGAAGAAAGTCTTTACTAGTCAGCCGGTGACTACACTGGGTGTTCAGGATCCCAATGTAGCCCGAGCCTTTCTCAGGGTGAGCTTTTAAGCACAAAAACCATGTCCTGGGTTGACACACTTCAGTTACCAAGAACAGTTAGCCAGAACCAGACCTATGGAAGGCAAAAAACAAGGTTATTACATTTAGAGACTTTCCCCAAACTGTGGGCTTGGATGGATTAGGCCTTCGTTTCAGTTTTGGCAGGTGGTGCTGTCTACATGCTGAGTTTTACAGCCTGAATGGCACTTTGACCATGGAGTCAGTTTTGGTAAGGTCTTGGGGCCTATGAAGGTCCGGCTGGATGAAGACAGTCATGTCAAGCCCAACCATGGATTTCTTAGACAATACTTGCAAACTACTCAATGTTCTCCCAACCTAAGGTGGCACAGCCATATCTAAGGGGAACTGTGAGGATCATAAAAGCAGTACAGATGCTTGTTAACGCTGGAGTGAGGCCTAGCGGCATAACATAGTCACCATGGAGCCATCTTCCACTTGTGATCTCAGTTTCCATGTGTTGCATGCATGGGGAGCTTTTAATATTCGTACAACTTGGGGATATCGGGTTGATAGGAAATTTCTTATGATTCATTTATGCCTGTCTCCCAGGAGCACTGCTCCTAAGCTTCCCCAAGAAAGCCCTGATCACACTACCTATTCCACTGTTAGGGACATATACTTGTCTGGCGCTACTTGAAAGTCTTCCTGGTACCCAGGAAATTGTATCTCACATGAAGATGCCAGAGATCTCCTTACATAGCTCCAGCTCGAAGATACTCCTGGAGCATCTGCCCCTCTACTTACTCAGAAACAAGGTAATCAGAAAAGAGTAAACTTAAAAACGTAAACTCGATTCAGCAGGCTAGAGGAGTTGGCAGCAGATCAGATTAAAGTCTCTTTCTACTACACACTCAGCTGATTAGGTAGCATATCAGATTGGGGGCTGCACATGGTATACCCCTTGAGGAAAAGATACAGCAATGAAGTTAGATTGGCTGGAGTTATCTCTGCCTTACACAGGGGCTTATACTAATGGACAAAGAATTGTGTGGGAAAATGATAAAAGAATGGAGTATTAAGACTTCTTCTTAGACTGTTTGGCTCATGCAGGGCACTGTGGTGTTAGATGACCAAGGAATTAAAAAAAAATCAAGATTAGACATATAGATTCTACAAAGATATAAAACACAAACGCTGTATTATGCCAGAAATTGAATAACAGCAACAGCAGCTTTGGCCTGAAGATTTTTTTCTTGGGCCTAATGACAATTGGCACTCTGACCATTAAGAGTTAATATATTGCTTGGAACAGCAAATCTGCCCAGGCTGGCTTGGAGATTTTTTCTGTCTAGTGCCCTTGAAACCACAAGAGCTACCAGCCTGAGAACGGGCTGTAATGCTTTGGCAAAACATGCCTCTAGATTCTTAAAGGTCGGGTTATGGGGATGAGAGGGAATTCGATTGTAAAAGATGATGCTGTTTTGTAAGGTTTATCAATGACTAAACTCACAGCCTCAGATGTTCAAGAGGAAGTTAAACATGCATCCGGGGACAGAAAGACTATGATCTATGTTTTGGAACAACATGAATCTCTCCCTGCCTACTGAGTTCTGTATAATAAATAAGGAAGCACTCTGACTGCCAGTCAGTCAGGCTGCAAGATTCTCCTGACCCTGTGCCTGACTCACTTCTCTTTTGCTGACCTCTCGGGACCTGTCAGCCACTGGGATTGGCCCCTTGCGCTAAGGAACGGAAAGACATTATTCCATATACAAGTACTGGGATGTGTGCTGGGTTTTTCTAAAATTCATTGCTTGTTAGTGACAGGATTCCAGCGCCTTAAAACAAAACTAAACTCACACATTAGCCACAGCCCTTCCCCCAGCCCAAAGCTGGTGTTTTAGTACGGGGTAAAAGAAAAATGAATTTTCAAGAGAAGCTACCCAGAGCCGGGAATGAAGCTCAGTTGACAGAGTGCCTGCTCCCCATGTACAAAACGTCACAGAAACCACCATCCCAGTTCTGGGGAGATGGAGGCCATCACATCTTGTGTGAAAGCAAAACCAAGCCAAAATTCCTCCAGCAAGGTCCACGTCCCAAAGTTCCTGTAACCTCCCCCAAAACATGCCTCCTGCTGAAACTATGTGTTTGAATTCATGAGCCTGCAGGAGATATTGCTCATCTAAACTATAAATTAGCGTGTAATGATGCTATTAGTTTCCTGCACTTAGACACACATGGTCTTTTCTTCTGAGACAAGGTCTTACAGAGCCCAGTGTGGTGGTTTGGATGAGAATGATCCCCATAGGCTCAGATATTTAAATGCTTAGTCTCTGGGGAGTGGGACTCTTTGAAGGAATTAGAAGGATTAGGAGCCCTGGCCTTTTTGGAGGAAGTGTGTCACTGGGGATGGATCCTCAAAGCCCATGCCAGGCCCAGGCTCTCTTTTGTCTGGTGGATCAGGATATACTCTCAGCTACGGCTCTAGTGCAGCGCCATGTTCCCTGCTGTGATTGGTGATGGACTGACCCTCTGAAACTGTAAGCCAGCCTTCAATTAAATGCTTTTGTAAAAATAAGAGTTGCTGTGGTCATGGTGTCTCTTCCCAGCACGAGAGCAATGGCTGAGACACTTGACATAATCGCAAACCCTGCAGAGCTAAGGCTGGCCTCATTCCTGGCCCTCCAGCCTCTATCTCCTAAATGCTGCAATTACAGGTAAAGCACCTGTATGCTATGCTATGGACACTATGTAAGCCCTGCTGCACTCTATGTGGTGCGGGTCCCCAGAACTAAAGAATAAAGAGAGGACAGGTGTGTATACTGAGAAGCTGGCATCAGGTAGGCCTCTGATGCTATCCATAGTCTGGAACCTCAGTGTGTTTACTGAGGGAGGGGTTACTTACTCTCAGCAGGAGGTCTCTGAAGGTAGACCCCTGCAAACTGTAAACATCCAGGAGAAAGGAGCAAAAGCTGCTACTCTTTGTACACAGTGATGAATCACCCACAACCCTCACACTCAGGATAAAGGCTATGCTGCTTTTCTTGAGCCTGGCCTTATGGATAACAGCTTTGCCTTGAACATCCTTAATATGGCCGAGTCCATGTCAAAACACACATTGCCCAGGACTTCATTCACTCAGGGCATTCTCCGCTCACTACAGTGCAGAGTGGCTGGACATCCTTAAGTTCATGGAGACAGCACCATGATCTAATTTTAAGGAGATGATGTGCTGTTCGCGATATTTATGGAAGGGTAATGATCATTGTAGGAAACCAACAGTGAATGAGACGTAAGGGGATGAGAACTAGGCACTGCTCCTGATTCACAGAGGAAGTGAGGAGATATGCAGAGGAGCTGGAAGAGGGTCTGTGTAATGATGGCAGATACCCAGCGAGAGGCACGTGGAGAGGTGGGGGCGGAGGCTGGGAAAGAAGACATAGGTTATGATGGTGGCATGCTGTTTCCAGGGATGAAAGGCGAGGAACCAGGCTGGACCTGGGTTCAGAGGGATGCTGCCACCATTCGGCTTATAGATGCTGTATGACCAGGCAGCTTTCTGCCCCACCATTGTGCCTTCCAGGATGGTGGTCATGTCTTCTCCACCTTGATAGACTCTGGAACTATAGGCCAAAATGAACACGCCTCCCTTAAGCAGCTTTGTTAAGTTGTATTTTCTCTAATGAGAGAGGTAGCTAAGGGAGTGTATGAAGATATCAATCAACTGTTATCTAAATGTAACTGGACAGGCAAGATGGCCCAATGGATGGAGGCACTTGCCACAGCCCGATGACCTGAGCTCCATCCCTGGGACCCACGTGGTAGAAAGAGAACATCGATACTCAGGAAGCAGAGAGAGCACAGGCTGTTCAGTTGTCAGCCGACCTCCTTTCAGCAAGGCTAAAGTTCCCACAATCTTCCCAAACAGTGCTCCAGGTGAAGACCAAGTTTAAACATGTGAGCCCATGGGGGATACTGCACATTCAAACCAGAAAAATTTCCTTCCCGGAATTTGCCATAGGACCTCTCCTCTGTTTTATGTCACGCAGGAGGGCGGGCAGGACAACATGAACATCCTGCATTTCTGGAGTAGGTAGCCCCTTTGTCAGATTCACCTCCACAAAAAGTGAACACATGTTCAAATTTACACAGAACCAAGTATGTACTGAGTGTGTCTTGATCACCACAAGTGTCTCTATTGAACCATATGTGCTCACACCCCACAATGGGTGTGCAGCATGCCACCACTTCCAAGACAGGCATTCTTTCTTAAAACAAACAAACAAACAAACAAAATTCTCTGCATCTGTATGTGCGCATGTGCGTGCATGTGTTTTTCATAGTGGTTTATAGGCTGTGCTCCAGGTAGCCCAATAACAGCTGACTCCTGATAGAAAAGCCAAGGATCCCATAGTTGTTCATTCCACAAGACTGGATGTCTCAGCAGTTCCTGTCTGGTGCTGGAGGCCCAGGGAGGTCCTAGAGAGCTACCAGTAAGGCCAGATTGGAATCCCTAAGAAGAAAGTTCTAATGTGGCATCACATAATCCAAACCATGACCAGGGTTTTGACTTCATCTGGTCTCCTTGGTGTTTAGTGTGCAGCTTGACCAAGGTGAAATATTCTTAGAATATTCTCAGGGACTCTATGGAAGCCAGCTCCTCCACCAGACCTTATGGCAAAGTTGTATGCAGCTATCCCATTAGGCAGGGTCAAGAAAACAGAACACCTGGATGGAATCAAAAGACAGGGAAGTCAAGACTGAAAGATGAATTCACTCCACCAGATGCACAGCAAAGAAAGAACAGGACATAGCCACTGGCGGGAACATACCTACCCAGCCTGCTGCCCGGCTCTGGGATCACAGAGACAACAGAAACGTGAGGGAGTGCCAGGCGAGAGGGAGGCCAGACAGATGTGTTGGCAGATGGGTGAACAGCGGGTGGGTGTTAATTTGGAGTCTTGGTGTTTAAATAAGTTCATGATCTTATAGAAGATTCAAACAAACAGATGCACAAACCAAGGAACTCTATTCAAGACCTTGACAAAGCAGTCTCCAAAGTGACTGGAGCGTTGGATAGAAAGTAGAAATGTTGAGGCAAAAATCAGCCAGGAGATTGAAACATTGAAAACGAACCACCCAGAAATAGTTGAAATGAAAAATTGCCTGAGTACAAGGCCAGCCTGGTCTACAGAGTGACTTCCAGGACAGCCAGGGCTACACAGAGAAACCCCGTCTCAAACAAACAAAAAAAAAAAAAAAAAAAAAAAGAAAAAGAAAAATTGCCACTCAAGTGAAATCTACACCAGAAAGCATATCAGGAAACCAGTCTATGCAGAAGAATGAATGTCATGGGAGAAGAACAAAGTGAAGATGATAATGCAAAAGACAGAAATAAAGGGAGAAATTAACGAGTGTATGAACAATATTTCCAAGAAAGCTGAGATACATTCAAGAGGCCAGACCTGAGGGTGCAGGTGTAGAAAGAGTAGAGGCAAAAATCAAGAGAAATAGACAGACTGTTCAATGAAATAACTGAAAAAGCCCTGAACCCAGAGAATGGAGTCTGCGTCCAAACGCAAGAGGTATCTCGAACCCCGGACAGAGCAGGGGGGAATCTCCACGACACACTGCAGACATGATGTGGAAACACCAAGTAAAGTGTGGCTTAATCCTAGCGCTCAGAAGGATCTCTGTGGGTTCAAGGTTAGCCTGGTCTACATAATGAGTTCCAGGACAGCCAGGGCTACATGGTGAAAGCTTGTCTCAGAACAAGCGAGAAAAATAAACAATGCTAACAGCGGAACAAGAAAAACAACTCACACATAAAGACAGCAGTGCCCATTTCTCCCCAGATTTTTCACTGCCAACCATAAAAGCGGAGAAGCACGAGGTGAAACATTGCAGGGTCTGAACACGTCCTCTGGCTACGCCCCCTAGCCGCTCCAGGCTCCGCCCCGCTTCCCTCTCACGCCCTGACTCCTCCCATGCCAGCCCCGGCCTTGGCTCTGCAGCACTGATCCAGCCGCTGCTTTCCATGTTCCTGCTCTAAGGAGCGACGACCCAGGACTCACACCATACACAGCACACCTCACCTCACCTCACCTCACCTCACCTCACCTCACCTCACCTCACCTCACCTCACCTCACCTCACCTCACCTCACCTCACCTCACCTCACCTCACCACACCTCACCACCACAGGGGAAGAACCACCATGTTGCCAACCATAAAAGCGGAGAAGCGCGAGGTGAAACATTGCAGATTCTCTATGACACCTAGGCTCAGGAATTTGCCTCCAAGGTGCCTTCACTGTGTGCCTCTTCCCACTCACTGTGGGTTCTGTTGTGCCCCCGGCTGGACCAATCTGTCAACATTCTCTAGGGGAGATGTGAACAAAAGCCTGTTCACACCTGACCAGGCTCAAACGACAGACCCAAGTCTGACTCCACCGAAGCCCAGCGTGGCAAACTCACGAGCTTCCTAGACGTGCTTGTGGGAAAGCTCTGTGATTAAGGTGGAAGTCTACCATTGACTGGATCGCCTTCCAGGGCTCGGCGTGGATTGAGGGACTCTCCCTTCATCCCTCATTAGTGGGGATCATCATTCATCATCATTCATTAGTGGGGCTTCTCCTTCTCTGTCTGCCCTTGTCTGGGGAATTCTAAGCCCCCACATATGCTTCTACCAGAGGAATGTCCTGTAGCCTCAATTAGATTACAGGATCAATTTCCTTTCTCCTGATTTTTATCAGGTTTTCCTGGTCAGCTAACACCTGAGATCCCTGAAATGCTTCCTCATGCTAATGAGGCATTTTGGTGCCCTAAGCCCCCAGCCAATGACATTTGTTCATCTTGGATGTTTCTACCCTCAGGCCCCCAAAACTTTATAGGCCTTGAATCACACTGAGTAAAGTTGCTCTGCCTCCTGACAGTGGGTCCCGGGGTAGTCATTCACCATAAGAACTCACAGGGCTTCCAAACCCCTGCTTGTCATCTCTGCTCCCAGTGCCCTGTGGTCTGTATCCACCAATGACCCACATTTTCTTACACAGGTAGGAGGTTACTCACAAAACCGGTGACCAGCCCAACAGCAGCATCACACAAAGTCCACCCTATCATGGATAATGACGTCATGGGAGCCGCATCTTGACGGGAGGGGATAACAGCTTGAATCCCAGGTGAGGGACTCACCGCCTTCCCTCTCATCTACCAGGAAATGTCAATAGCTCTATTACTTTTTACTATCACTATGATGCTTTGATCATTAGTAGCCAAGGCTATCAGGCCAACTAATAATCTTTGTCTTAGGATGATATCATGCTACATCTGGATGAAAAAACGCCACAGAACAGACGGAGTAGAAAATGGGTAGATGGGTGGATGAATGAACAGGTGGATGTAAGGATAGGTAGATGAATGTACAACGTGTGTGGATACGTGGGTAGGACGGATGGATGTTCAAGAAGCCCGACTGGCTGGTCAGCTGGCTGGAGACGTTGACAGATGAGCAGGGGAATGGTTGTAATGGCAGAAGGATGAATGAACAGAAGGGTATGTGTGTATGGATGGGCAACCCGGGCTAGACTCTCAGAGCAAGATCTGAGCTGGCCATGAACTCATCTGCTGAACAGGGCTGCCATGGAGCAGAGTGGCTTGCAAGTTGTAGTCCAGAGATTCTACATAGTCACAGGTAGGAAGGGAAGACACTGCCACTTGAACGCTTCTTCTGGCTGTGGTAATGTAGGAGACAGAGGGAAGGCCAAGAAGTGACCCCGTTCTCTGCCCCAAGGCCAACTATAGACCTTGCCCTAAGTCCCACTCACAACCGATGACCCCCTTTCACATGGTGAGTGAGTCCTGTCACTGTGGTGAGCTTGTGGTCTACCTCGCTGGCTAAGGTGTCATTCCAGAACAGATCTGCAGTCTTCATCTTCCTCTGATGTACTCAAGGGCGTAGGGCCCCACTGTGGAGCACATGAGGCTGGGAACTGTAGCTCTTGACAGTCGACCATCTTATCTATCCCTCCCGCCCCCTTGTCTAACTAGGATGCCCCAGAGTCCAGCAAAAACAGTTAACTTCTGATGGGCAGAAGAGGGAGAGAGGCCCTTGAGAAGTGTCCACAAGGCCTACACCAGAAACTCAAAGGTAGTTTAGAGCATCAGACTGCTTACTCAATAGACCTGCAAGGGGGTCTTTCTTGTTCAGGGAGGGCTTCCTTACAGTGAAGTTAGGAGAGAAGATCTAAGTTTAGATGACGACCCGCAGAGGGCGCACAGAGGACAGATTTGGTTCATCGCTCAGTTACCGCAGAGCCTCAACGCTCTGTCTGTAAAAAGAGGGCGATAACAATGTATGGCGTAGGGACGTTCAGAGAACTACCCAGTGAAACAACAACTGAAAGGCATCTGTGAGGCAGTCTTCATGAGAGTAATGGGAAAAATAATCAGAAGACTGCTAGGGCGTGGCTGACTTCGGAGGCGTGACTAGCTGCGGAGGCGTGATCATCTGCGGGGCTGTGACTGACTGCAGAGGCAGGGGCGTGGTTAGCTGCAAGGGCGTGGCTAACTGCATCTAAACAGTTCAAGAACTTGGTCCCCAGTACCTCCACCCCAAACAATGGATAAACCCATTCATGGAAGGTGCTAGAAATTAGGTGGGCCTAGTTGGAGTGAGTGACTCCCTGGGAATGCATCCTTGGAAGCGATATCTTGTCCCCAGTCCTTTGCCCGCGCTTGCCCCTCCCTATTTGCTAGCTGCTGTGGAAGATGAGCATCTCTCTCCTATCTTAGCGTAGGCACTGAAAAGTTCTCACACAGCTGCTTTAACTTGATCTCAAGTATTTTGCCATAGTATTGGAAAGCTGACAGAGATGCCAGAGACACGAAGAGGATTAACGATTTTCCAGTTATTGCCTGGAATAATCCATAAGAAATCACGTAATCACTTTCAAACCTAAACGCATGATCAGAAGCGGAAAAACTCCTTTGTTTAAGAGTCTGCAATCCAAGAATGGCCAGTGGGTGGTGCCAGAGCACATCCAGTCTTCGGCCTGCAGCCGGCTGTTACCAGCAAGACAAAGCAAACTTTGCAGGACCCTCTCTTTGGCACTTAGTGGCCACTAGAGTCAGGTTGGGCTGGTTTGGAAGTTCTTGAACATTCTTCTGGAAGTCTTGGATCTATTTTACCTCAGTTGTCAATTTGACACAAACCTACAATCGCCTGAAGACTGGCCTATGACTGTGAGTCATTTTCTTTTCTTCTTACTCTTTCTTTCTTTCTCTCTCTCTCTCTCTCTTTCTTTTTCTTTCTTTCCTTTTCTTCCTTCCTTCCTTCCTTCCTTTCTCCCCCTCCTTCCCTTCCTTCCTTCCTTCCTCCCTTCCTCCCTCCCTCCCTCCCTTCCTCTTTCTTTCTTTCTTTCTTTCTTTCTTTCTTTCTTTCTTTCTTTCTTTCTTCTGTTTGGTTTTCTGAAACAGGGTTTCTCTGTGTAGCCCTGACTGTCCTGGATCTCACTCTGTAGACCAGGCTGGCCTCAAACTCACAGGACACAGTTCATAGTTCACAGAGCTTGCTTCTGCCTTCCTGGCAAGTCATTTTCTTAATTGCTAGTTGATGGAAGGCCAGCCCACTGTGTGTCTTGGTGATTATCACACCAAGAGGGTAGCAAATTAAAACAGAAATCCACTGGGCTGATATGCAAAGTAAAAGCATCCACTCTCTAGGAAATTAAGGACAAGAGTCCTGCTGAGTCAACAGCTGAAAAAATACCGAAGTATAAAGATGTTGACAGACTCACTGGCCTTCAACTAAGAGATCTAGCTGCCTCTACACTTCTGTGCCTCTGTGCCTCTCTTCAAGATGTGTGTCATTATGCTTGGCTAAATACACACTTTATATTTGACAATCTCTCTCTCTCTCTCTCTCTCTCTCTCTCTCTCTCTCTCTCTCATTTCTTCCTCCTTTTCTCTCTTCTCCTCCTTCTCACCCTTTGATATAGTGTCATGGTCTACATTTTCCCAGAGGCTCCTGTCACTGTTGGAAGTGAGCTCTTGAATGTGACCAACAGGTTCCCTCAGCCTGTTCACTTTTTCATCTTTTCTCTTGCCCTGGGATTTCGAGTTATGGACTATGCAGCTCACATGTTTTATGCAGCTCACATTTTTAGAACAGAAAGCATCTGTTGAGAGTCTACTGTGGCATGTGCTTAGCGTGTCCCATTATGTCTGCATCTGCACGGCCTGGCACAGTGCACGGACATATTGGAAATGCCCCAGTAGTTGTGCTCAAGAATGGGTGACTGCTAAGTGAACCGATGGCACATCCTCACCACCCAGCCTAGACATTTCTAAGCATTGCACTGGGCAAGGCCCTGGAAATCCACCCCATGAAGGTGTTAACTACAGCACCTAGCAGTTCAGTCTGCTGGAAGCCACTCAGGGACCAGCTGTCAGAGAAGTCATTCCAAAAGGAAGCTGGCACTGCCACTGTCCTGAGGTCTGCCCACCACACAGTTCCAGCTGGCTGCCTTTAGGAAGGGCTCATTTTTCATCTGGCTGTCACTGGGGTAAAGCTGGCAAACTGAGGCGATGGTGTAGTGTGAGTCTTCAATGGTCTCCAAAAGGTTAGGCGTCCCTCTCAGCTTGGTGCCAGTAAGAGGGCTGCAAACATTAAGGGACGAGCTAGTGAGTCCTTTGTATGTTCCTGGAGGTATCCTGTGGAAGGGAAGACCTCCTCAGGGATCTACAGACTCAAGAAAATACCTGTCTAAACTTGAACACTGGGGGCTGGAGAGATGGCTCAGCGGTTAAGAGCGCCGACTGCTCTTCCAGAGGTCCTGAGTTCAATTCCCAGCAACCACATGGTGTCTCACAACCATCTATAATGGGATCTGGTGTCTTCTTCTGGTGTGTCTGAAGACAGCTACAGTGTATTCATATAAATAAAATAATCTTAAAAAAAAAAAAACTTGAGCGCTGGGCTGAGGGTATAGCTTTAAGGTATACATCTGACTAGCTTGCACGAGACCTTAGCTAGGAGCAGCTTAACTGTCCATCATAGATAGAGTCAAGCGAATGGTGTACCATGGAATAGTATTCTGCCTTAGTAAAGAAGGAAATCCAACTGTTCGTGCCAGAATGCATACATTATGCTCAGTCAAACAAGCCTGTCCACTGGGACAGAGGTATCTACAACAGTCAGATACTTCAAATCCTTGAAGAGAGTAGTGTTGCAGAGCCTGCGGAAGAGAGAAACTGCAGAGCTCTTCTTCAGTGGCCACAAAGTTTCAGTCAAGTGCTGTGAACAGTTCTGCAGATGGGCTATCCTTTCACCCTGCCTTTAAAGAAAGGGTGGGCTTCATGTGAAGGACTGTTACTGAACACAGAACAAATCCAAAACACAAGGGAAATTTTGATGTTGATGGCAGTGTTTAGTGCCTTGCTGGCTGCGGGGTATCAGAACTAGATTTTATGCACAAACTGACCAGTATACATACATTAAATATGTGTATGTTTCTGGATATCAGTAAGCTTAAACACAGAAAAAAGGAAAGTTACATAACAAATTTGAACTTCTCTGTAAAGATGCTATGATGTCCTATTTATAGTTCAAACAAATTCCTATGAAAATCTGAGCTACCTCAGTGCAAATACTGAAATGTTGGTTTGGAAGTTCATATGGAAACTCAGGGCTAAATGTGGAGAGCTTCCTGAAGAGTGACAAGGGTGGAGGACTCACATGGGCCAGTGCAAAGGCTGGAAAAAAGCACGTTCGGAGATTCCCAGCAAGATTCCCAGTGAGGAAACAAAGCAAACAGCCTACTGTATATGCTTAGATGGCAGGATTCAGGCTGGAGCTGGGGAGCCTCAAACTGGTGGTCAGCTGATTTTCAGTGGGGGTGACAAAGCCACCAGATGGGACAAGGATAGCCTTTCAACAAGCGTATCAAAAATGGTGGACCCTGTGTTACTGACTCTTCTCCTTGCTGTGACAAAACCTCTCTCTCTCTCTCTCTCTCTCTCTCTCTCTCTCTCTCTCTCTCTCTCACGCATGCACGCACACACACACACACACACAGAGACAGACAGACAGAGGGAGAGTGCTTGCATGCTAAGGGAGGGAGGCTTCCTATAGCTTGCATGGTGGGCAGCATACAGTCCACTGTGGTATGGAAGGTTTGGTGGCAGGAGCTTGAGGGAGCTGTTCACATCGGGTTTTTAGTCAAGAAACACATGGATGCTGGACCTCAGCTTACATGGCCTTTTTCATCAGTCAGGACCCCAGGCCATCAATGATGCCACCCACAGTTAGGGTGGCTCTTTCCACCTCAAGTTAATCCAGCCGTAGACCCTCTCACAGACATGCCCAGATGTGTATTCTAGGTAATTGTAGATTCTGCCAACTTGTTGATCTATTGGTAATGAGCGCCACAGGCCTCTACCTCACACTATATAAGTTTCACTCACAGGGTAGGGAGTGTAACATTTTTGTGATTTGTCTCAAATATGATGCATCAAATTAACTATCCTGGTTCTTCCTGACTTCCTGAGCTGGGTAGGTGGGTGGAATATTTGAGACTTGACCCTGGTCTCTGCCTCACTCGATTCAATGCTTCTCAGGGTGTGAAAACAGCTTGTTTTCTTTATCAGGGATCACCCCACACACTCTGAATCCATTGTTATTTTTTCAATGATCTGCAGTGAGGGGACAGGAAACATGTGGAGACACAGCTGATCTTGCTAGCAGGAGTTAGTTTGCTTGCATATCTTTATTTTTAGCTGCTAGGGAGCCACTGGGCCACAGTATAGCTGAGGACAGCAGACTTTGGAGTGTGTCTTAGTCACTGTTCTATGGCTGTGAAGAGACGGCATGACCAAGGCAACTTATTTAATTGGAGGCTTGCATAAAACGGTAAAGTTTCCAAGGGTGAGTCCAGGATCATCACAGTGAGAAAAAAACGCAGGGGTTGGAGGAAGCAGGTAGGCAGACAGAAAGACATGGAGGCAGGCAGACAGACATGGTGCTAGAGCACTAGGTGAAAGCTTACAACTGGTCCACAAACAAGAGGGAGAGAGAGAGAGAGAGAGAGAGAGAGAGAGAGAGAGAGAGAGAGAGAGAGAAGAGAGAGAGAGAGAGAGAGAGAGAGAGAGAGAGAGAGAGAGAGAGAGAACTGGGCCTGATATGGGCATTTGAAACCTCAAAGCCCACCCAGTGACATGCCTCCTCTAACAAGTCCACACCTCCCGATTCTTCCCAAAATAGTTCCAACTGGGGACTAAGCATTCAGTATATAAGCCTATGGGGCCATTCTTATTCAAACCACCACAGTCTGTGTTTAAAATACCCCTAAAGATTGAATATATAGAAATACATAACTTCATTTTGAGACTTTCACACATGAGAATTCTGTTTCTATCCCTGTCTTGCCACTCCAGCTTCTACTATGTTTTCCACCAGACCTCTGCTCAAATTCGTGACTTCTAAAATTTATATATATGTATATATATATTCTATATAGAGAATATGTAATGGTCTGTATATGCTTGGACCAGGGAGTGGCACTATTAGAAGGTGTGGTCTTGTTGGAGTAGGTGTGTCACTGTGGGTGTGGGATATATGACCCCCCATCCTAGTTGCCTGGAAGTCAGTATTCTGCTAGCAGCCTTCAGATGAAGATGTAGAACTCACAGCTCCTCCTGCACCATGCCTGCCTGGATGCTGCCATGTTCCACCTTGATGATAATGGACTGAACCTCTGAACCTGTAAGCCAGCCCCAATTAAATGTTGTCCTCATAAGAGTTGCCTTGGTCATGGTGTCTGCTCACAGTAGTAATACCCTAACTAAGATAGAATATATAGATAGAATGTCTATATAATTATATATATGTACATATAATTATAGATATGTGTATATATAGATATTATACTCATATAATTATAGAGGTATGTGTATATAATTATAGAATTATATACGTAAAATATATACATATATAACTATAGAAAAGTAATGGATTTGATGTATCTTCTACTGAGCCCACTTGGTGCTCCTATATGTACTTAGGCCTGGATGGGTAACTACCATGGTCCTAGTCCTGAAGAGAGCTGGTTCTTCCTCTCGGCAGCTACTGACCACTGAGGCTCTTCATGCCTTGTGCGCCTGTCCCTTCCTCACACTGATGTGTAACTGCTGCAGTCTGGTGTTGGGAGTTCATGGGTGCAGATCCTGTCAGGTCCTGAAGATGCTGTGTCAATAGCAGCTCTTGCCGGCTTCTTCTTCTTCCATGGCATCCCTGAGCCTAAGCTGTGGGTGTGTTACAGACATCCCATTTGAGGCTGGATCCTTTTCTGTTGCTTTCCCTCAGTTCTTCAACCTGTTTTGTTTCTCTGTAATAGCCTCCATTGGCTGCAAAAGGAAACTTGTTTGCAGAGGGGTGAGAGCCACTCTATCTACAGACACTAATGGAGAGGCCTCCATTGAGATGAAGCAAATAGTAAGACACTGAGAGGTGTGATTGCCTGTTCCTGGTGGCTGTCAGTCAAAGCTGGAACAGTATTCAGCCCCTTGGTGTCTCATTTTCCTGTTCTTCAATGTGGAAATGTTAACAGGACCTGCTTGCTGATATTTCATTATTTTGAAGATAAACAGGGAAAAAAAACTTTGAAGAAAAAACATGTCTGGTACTTCCTAAGAATTACCTAAAAAAAATTTTCAGTTATGTGTCTGGAAGAATTAACAGGACCTGTTGTCATGGTGACATCTAGAGAGGACACACAGCCACAGCTCCAGGGTGGGTAGAGTCCTACTGGAAGCCTGCAGAGGTCAGAGACTACAGCTGCTGGCAAAGCCAGCTGTGTCATGTGATACAAAGTGCGTGGACCAGGAACTGCAACTCTTACCTTATGGCTGAGCACACAGCAATTTAGACTCGGGGGGTCTCCCTACATCACAACAATGACTTCAGGGTAGAGAAAGTTGCTAGTTCCATGAAATCAGAGACCCCTCACCATCTGCAGATCTCTGTCTGGGTCATGTTCTGGATAGCAAATCTAGGACTTGTCATGGTCTTCCCAAATCCTCCTGCTTCAAGACTGTAACAGGGAAATGGTTGGCTTTCTGGAGAAAGGCCCTAGCCTCACAGAACGGCACAAATCTTGAGTCACCTCTTGCCTATCTCACCCTCTGAAGTGACAGACAATGCCTTTCTTCAGGATGAAGCCCTATGAATATCCAGGGGCAGGGGGTGCCCAGATCTCCACTGCCCTCCAGCACCAACCACCCCCTAGAGGGCCAATAGTCTGCTGGACCCCTAACTGGCTCAGAATTCAGAGCATTCCAAACCAACTGCCCACATGGCAGTAGCATAGGTAATTAGCCTTTCTCTAACCGACCTTATCTGGAGACAAGCAGTTAGGCTCAAAAAAATCAGGAAGGTGGCTCCAGGCTTCAACTGTGTCAGGGAAGGGAAAGTCTTTGGGGCCCCAGGGTCTCTGTTGACTAAAGACTGACCTACTGGCTGGGCATGTGGACAGAGGCCAGGCTGAGAGCTGGCAGGGGCACACTCACTCCCTGAGCTCACAGCCTTTGCTTACAGAGACTCAGTCTTGATATACAAATTGCAGTCACTGTGGCAGCATCTGCAGGCCCTGCTAGCCCAGGTGGTATCTTTCCTAGACTGCAAGGTGTGTGGCTTACTTTTGAGTGTTTTAGTATCTTTGCTTCTTAATCCACAATCTTAGAAAACAGGTTCAGAATGGCGGTTAGGGGGGGCGGGTGACCATTGCACATAGGTAGCAGGCCATAGAAAAGAATTGTCTTTTCCAGATTACGGATTCTCTCGTTCTTGACCACTGGGGGTCAGATGAGCAAGGCTTAGGAAGATGGATCTCGAAGTGTGCTGTGAACTTAATTAAAGCAGGCATGGGGCTGACTGAAGGACAAAACTCTCATTGAGAGGAAGCAATACAGTAAGCAAAGCTTGGCATGATTGCTGGCTAGCCTGTCCTCAGGTCCCACTTAGGAGCCAATGTGACATGGGGAGGCCACTTGGTGTTCTGTCTTGGGTTCCTGCTCTGTGATACCAGAATGCTCTCAGGGCCGAGTTATTAGTGCTATTAGGTGTAAGACAAAACCACAGACAAAGCCTGAGGAAGAATGAGTGTTGCATTTGTAGTGTACCCAAACCTCCCATCAAGGACCCAGAACGCGAGCCAGATGTGCGGGATGACGGTATCTCACAAGGAAACGTGGGTGGAAGATGTGACATGGAAGACATAGTACAGTCCAGGGTTCCCGTGGGTCTGATGCTTTGTAGCTTTCACAGAGGATCTATTATCACCTATGTGACCCCATGTTGACCCTGTGAGGTAACTTGTGAGTTGAGCAGTGGTTGTGCCCCGTTTTACACTTGGAGAGGGGGTGATAGGCCCGAGATGTGAAATGTTGGTTCCTTGGGAACGGAGGGTTTCACATGTGAGTCATCTGATAAGAAGCAAGGGGCTCCTTTACTCAGTTTCTCCAGTGTTATCAGCCCCAGGTGGCTATGGGATAGATGTCCAGTATGAGGCCTGAGCCAAGAGAAGGGCAATAGCTGGCCCAGAAATAGCAATGGCCTGGGTCAATCCTGACCAAATGAGCTACGCCATTTTCCTGACAGGCCGACCACATCCTGTCTCTGTTTCCCAGTGTCTTTACCTATCAGCTTCCCCCTGGAGGTCAGCTGACTACATGAGGAACTCCCTACTGCTTCCCCTGGCTACAAAGTGGCTCAGCTCTCAGGCTTTTCCCCAACCGCAAGCATTCCCCAACAGAATGCTATGACCCGGATTTAGCTGGCACATTATTAGGGATGAAGTAGCCCAATTGCTGCGGAGGCTAGTAGAGGAAGCTGGAGCATAGCCAGAGGGTATCACTGCTGATCTGACAGCAGGTGGGGGAGGACCTGGCTAAGAACGGACAGCACCTGCACCCACTGGAAGTGCACTCCCTCCCTCCCATCTCCCTCAGCAGAACCTACTCTCACAACCTGTTCGGTCCAGATGCTATGGTCCAGGGTTGGAGGCATGGCTTCTTTTGAGGCCTCTTGATGGCTGCTGCACTGAAGAGGCTGCCTTGCAGACTATCTAGGTCTTGCTACAAACAAATGCCCACTGTTCCTCCTCACTTTCCAGGCCATGCCCAAATGGAGGATCCTGTTCCTATCAGCTCCATGAATGTCCTGCTCTGGAATCTGTTTCTTCCCTTTCTGAACACCTCTGATAGATTGTCAATGGCTGATGTCAAATTTGGCAATTCTAGTCAAGCACATTTGCTCTGAATTCAACTTTCCCATGGTATTTGCTGTTGATCTAAAAGAGAACAGTGAGGCAATGTTCTATCCACCCAGATCCATACTCTGTAGGAGAGGGTATCACTTCTGCCTGAAATATTGGGTAGAATTCAGATGCAGCTTCCTGGCATGAAGGATGCTTTGTATGTAGAAAAATGCTTTCTGTTGTTTTAATTGATGCTTATTATACAGTATGACTACATGTGGAATATTGGTCCCTATAAATTCATATGCCTGCTGCTGACACCCACATCAGCATAGTGGTCTGGCTCAATCATGATGGCAGCTTCCTGTGGGTGGGATAGTAATTTCTAACTTGAAAGGCTATGAGAAAGAAGTGAGTTAGGACATATGTATTCTGAGCGTGAATGGGTATGGCAGTGCTCTTGGGCAAGAGGCTGAGTCTGATGTTTCCCAGGTTGTCTTCTGTGGAAGTAAAGCTGGTGCAGGGTGAGATGCCAAGGGAAACTTGGCAGGCATTGTGCTCACAAAATTCACTAAGGTCTAGAATGTGTAGGCTGCTTGTCCCTATGTGTGCTTTGATATATATGTGTATATATACACATATATATCAACAATAGATACATCTGGTTTAAGGTTAAAACCTTTACATATGAAATGTATTTCTGAAACTAGTTCTAAATCTATACAAACTACAAAGTAAACAACGTAACTTTAGCTTGGTAAGTGGACAAGCGGTGAAGACGGCTCTTGTCCTCTGACCTCAGGCTTGACCTGAATGTTTGGAGATCTCAGGTCAGTGCTCCCCCATGGGCCACTCTGAGCACCTATAGCACAGGCACAGGATCTGGTCTCTGGGACACAGGTATGAGGGAGCAAAGTCACCTGTGGGGAAACAGTATAGGACTGCAGGCTTCCCTTGCCCTAGAGTGTGGGCCTCAGGCTCCAAGGCCAGCCTTCTTTTTTCCCCAAACTGTTAAGTTTACAGGAAGGCCTGATTCAGATAAAAGGTTTATAAGAGCTGATAGCGGGACAGAGTCTAAAAGCTTCAACCACGTAGGGGTAACTGTGTTCTTTTAGTCAGAGGGAAAGGAGGTGGGCGCTGCTGTGCCTGAAGTAGACCAAGGTCTGCAGGTGTTATCAAACCAGGCTGACAGCGCTCCTGTGCAGGTTCCCTTGTGGCAATTACATGGAAAATTCCACACAACAATGGGCCTAGTTAATAGAAGCTTCTTCCCTGCCAGCAACTCCCCTCTGTTTAGGACTTCTGCCACCTGGAAAGCTGTTTCCAGGAGGGACATTATTCTCCTGGGGCAACAAGATAGTCTTCCTCCTAGGAGCTCACCTCCCCAGCCTCTGTCTAGGGGCACCATTCACTGATAGTGACCCTGACACAGTGGGGAGGCATTTTTACAACCTTGAGAACACACTGAGGAATGGGGCTCTGCTGACCATGGCAGAGCATAACCTGCACTGTGACAGTTTCCAGGAGCTCTTCCTTTTTCCTGAAAATATTTTCTGCACTGACACCAAACCTTGTCTGTGCCTTTCAATAGAAACAAATTATGCTGTGGTAGTTAAAATATATTAGACATATATATCTTTATATAATATCTTAAAGTATTCCAGATATAATAATGCAGAAAAATACCATTTAAAATAGAACAAACTCAAGTATGTATACTTATATCAGCACAAAATTGAAACAACACAAGTAATTCATGATTCTGCCCTCAGTATTACCCGAGCTGAGGTAACCTGAGCCTTGGGCTTACTGGGATTTTTTTCCCTATGCTTTATGATGTACATATGAAAAGTCTACAGAACCTCGGTAGCTTCAGGACCATGTCTCCCCAGAGACACATAAGACTGCACTGAAGGTGAGGACTCTCAGGGCTTAGGGACATCCCAGCTGTCTTGGATGCTACAGTATCCCTCACTGGGTACCGGAATCTGCTTAGCACCCATAGAAATTGCCATCTTGGAGCAAGTGGGCAGCCTGCATGAAAGTGGGCAGCCTGCATGAAAGGGAGCTTGGTGCCGCCCTTCACTCTGATTTTCCCAAGTGGCCTTAGAAGAGGTGGTTAAGGATACCACCCACCGCAGTGGAAGGGATATACTTCCTGGCTTTACCGTTTCCTTTCCTTACACAGCTTTCCCTTTTATTCATGTCCATTGATGTCTTCACTGCCCTCTGTGGATTCAAAAAAGAAAATAATGATGAACGTCCAGAGTCCCAGGGCAGGAGAGTTGGGAGAAGGGCGGAGGGCGGAGGGCGGAGGGCGGGGCACAGGGAAGCCGAGGGAAGCCCAACTGGTGCAATCCACGGCCTGGTTCTCAGGATTGCTCAGCGCCATTATTCAGTAATATGAAAGTCTTAAGAAGGAGGCTCTGGAGGGAGACCTTTTTAGTCAGCGAGGTCCCAAGGACCTTTGCTATGTGCACGAGAGCTTTACAAGTAGACTCATGAAAGTGCAAAGGGGGGAGGGGCTGTGACTGGAACAGGTGGCCAAGGGGCAAGGGGGCGGGGGAGGGGGCGGAGGCAAATTACATTCAGGTTGTTGCTCTTTCTTCACTGTTCACAAAGTCACTTTCTGTGTACCGGTGGGGACCTGAAACAGGAGATATTTTGAAAAGCTGCGGTGCGGCCAGCTATCTAATTGGCAAGGGCGGCTCTGCTTAGCTCCCGCCACCGTTCTGTACCAGAAGCAGCCAGAGGTCACTCCCACCTGCCCTAGACTCACGAGACGCCAGCCTAGCGGCTGGCTCTGCCAATCCACCATGCTGCCCCCACAAAGCTTGGCTGAGCCCCTGATAATATCTGCCATGCTGGTGGTACCCGGTAGAATGAAGACTCTTAAAACTTAAAGATTATCCAATGGATTTATATATTTGGAAATGCTCAAATAACAAGATGCCCACACAATTAGAATTGTTACCCAATATCTAACCTTTAGATATAAACTGTTACCCAGGACTGCTTCCAATCTATCAGTCTTCCTCCATGGTTGCTAGCTCTCTCCCTTCTCCTCTTCCTTTCCTCCTTCCTACTCTTAGCTCCACCCATGTCTTCTACTGCCCAATCACTGAGCTTTACTGCAAATACAATGTAGCAGGAAACTATCCTGTCACAGGGACCTGCTGGGGTTCACACTGTTCCCCAAGTGGACTGGAAGGGAAGTGTAACTGAATGAATGGAACTCGGGAGCCCATTAGCAATGTGCAATAGGTCTCAGAGGACCAGAAACAACCTGCTGCTGCTTCCTGAAGTTCCCTCAGGTCTGGCCAATTCCAGGAGGTGAAATCAAGGACTCAATACAACCAACCCAGGAGCCCCTTCCCACACCTTCAGGATCCTGCCTGGCCATAGGGGTTCTTGGCAAGATGGACACATAAACAAGTTGAGATAATGTTGAGTAAGTGGTAGAAGCCAACATGAGCTCAGGACAAGCTTCTTCCTCATTGCCCTATGATTCTGAGGCACACACAGCAATCTCAAGGGAGACTGTCTTGTCTCTTCATTTCTCTGTAATCCTGAGAATGAGTTTATGAAGTATATAGTAAACCAAAGGAAAAGATAACAGGAAGTGGACAGGATGCTCAAAACACCCAGGGGAAATGAATTTGTGAAGTTGAGGCATCATCTGACATTCCTGACTGAACTTTTTCTCCAGGCTGTGCTTGCCATGGTTGAGCTTCCCGTGATTGGGCTTCCCATTGGCTGGGCTTTCTGCGTGGGGCTTCCACCTCTCTTTTCCATTGCAGGTACTTTTATATCATGGGTTTCCAACAATAGTAAACTCTGTTGGAAAGAGTTCACCTTCTTGCTATTCTCAAGGGCACAGTGTGTTTCTTTTGGGGCTGTTTTGCTGACCTCTTTCCTGTTACAGAGTTAGGGAGGTCAGTGACCCAGACAATGCCCAAAGGACTTTGGAAGACAATTTGAGGCAAACATGCTTGAGTCTGAAATGAGGGAGTCTCCTTGATTTCCAAAGCCAGCTCTTCAGTGAATTCAAACAACAACACTTGACAATTCACCAATATCAGTGTCAACCTGGCAGTGCCCTGTAACCCAGAAGGGTTGAAATTGGAAAGAGAGAGAGAGGGTCAGCTTCTCACCCTCACTTGGCATATGCAAAGGAAGCTGTCAGTAGGTTCTAGTTTTGTGCCCATGAACAAATCCTGTCCCATCAGATTTCTCTCATGGGTCAAGACCCCAAACCTAGCTGCACATCTCTTGTGCCAAGTTCCCAGGAGGAGGTACCAACATGACTCAAGGATTTGATGTTTGCTGTAGCAAAGGTGGGAAAAGTATCTTTAAATCCCAGAGCAAGGGATGATAGCTATACCGCCAGCGCTCCTAACGCCAGAGGCACAGAACTCTTACTAGCATGCTACTGGACTGTGCAGATGACAAGCACACTCACATACATGCTCTTTTTCTTCCCGGTTTAATACTCGGTAATACTCAGTCTTGGAAGCTCTTTTGGGAATGGCCTGACTGCTGTTGATACTATCTTCCTCTGGTCCCTTCCTAGAGAGCTATTACTTGCCTGAGAATCTTTTCTCATCTTGGAGTTGAGGTGCTCCATGAAGTCCCTTTCTGGGCTCATACCTACAACAGTCAATATTGACTGATACTTCTTTACCTGCACCAGTTAAGATCAGTCCCTGACTTCTTCTTTGGGACTCTCTCTGGTTCACACTGTCTCCAGGTCTGTCCATTCAGAGGTCTTTAACAAGATACTTCAAACAGTTGCAAACTTCAGATGAGGTAGCGGAGCCAAAGCAAGCCCTGTGCAGCCTCACTTCGTCATCTCCACTGGCTCATTACAGCTCCAACTCAGTCATTCCACTGTGGTAGACAGACTTCAGTTAGGCAAGTCTGGAAAGCAAGCCATACAGAAGCTGTGCAGTGACACCAGCAGGTCCCCCAAGCAGAGAATGTCTTCTTAATTGTCAGTGGGATATGGTTCTTTGGGACATTTAAGATGGAGCAAGCATGGCCAAGGATCAGATTTTAATTTAATTTTTATTAATTGGGCATTTAATTGCTTAATGAAGCACATTAATTAATAAAGCACATTTAAGAACTGGCCACACTAGATAGCACAGACCTCTAGTATCTGAAGATGAGGAAAACAGAACTCTCTGTTCTGGGGCTTTCCTTGTAGAAGAGCTGGTTACTAGATGGGGGTCACACATCAATGGGTGTTTCCTGGGTGCATGTACTCTGTGAAGCCCTGGGGTGTTGAAATAAAGTCAACACCAGAGGAAAAGCAAGGTCCAGAGGAAAGCAAGCAGTAAATTAGACAGAGGGGATGGGAAGACTCCTGCAAGCACACTATCATCACATCCAAGGAGAGGGAGATGGAGGACCAGGTTACTGGGATCCCACCCTCCTGTTCCCTGTCCCTGTGTTGGAGCTGGGCATGTACATATACAGGTGTGACCTAGTACATTGGACAGGGCAAGGAGAGAGCCTTCACATGCCTGAGAGATACACAGTCAAGGAGAACATTAATGAGAAACCCACAGGGACAAGCTACACAAGGCAGAGCACCAGGATGAGAAGCTCAAGAAGACACAGATCCTGCACTAATCGGAGTGTCTAGGACCAAGATCCCTCTGTCTGTGAACAGAACATTGGGTTTGGGATTAACAGTCTTAACACATGCCGAAGATGCTGTCAAGATGGCCAGACAGGAACAGCAAGGACCACTGGGAGTATGAGGCCAGTCCTATCTCTTTGTGAATGAAGTGTGCTGCCTGGCACTGGGGTCCACGGTGCCTGTCTTCTCTACGATCAGCAATGTTCTGCAACTGTGCTAGTGCAGTCATTATCATGTGGCCTTCGGTTTAAATGTGGTTCTGGACAGAGCAACCATGGTTAACAGCTTCTACATTAGGGCTGGTTTGCAAGGGACTTCCAAGAGCAGGTGAACAATAGGGACTTGATCCCATCCTGGCTTCAGGAAAACCAGGCCTTGGAGTGCTCTCTTTCCTGATCCTGTGCTCCAACATCTGTTGTTGCAGTCTAGATGTGAGGAATAGAAACCAGACTCCTATGCTGCCTCCCACCAAATTCCCCAAAGGTCTGGCATCTCACTGTAGCTGAAGAAGAAATGGAGCAGGGAGTAGCCACACCTCCTTGGACATCTCAGAAGACGAATGCACTCTGCAGAGATTCCAGCCACGGCTCATTCCTGTCAGGAAGGAGTGAAGTGTAACTGCAGTGGCCATGGCTAGGCTCAGGTGGCGGTCCCTGTCACAGGCGTCCTTCCACTTTCTACATCTTCCTCTTTCTTAGGTCCAAATTCAGCCCAAGCTTGCCTCCCGCTGAAAAGCACTGTTGAGTTGTCCTACATTCTTAGGACCTCAGTTTTGTAGCTCTCATTTTAGTCATTTAGTCAGAATAGATTCTTCAAGCACTGGGGGAAAGCAATACAGAAAGCAGGGCTTAGTGTAAAGGGAGTTATTTAATAATTGGTGCCCAGTCCGGCTTGTTACCAGGCAGCCGCCATGTTCCCACTGTTTTCCCTCAGACTGCAGCTCCAGCTAGCTAGAAGCGCTGGCCCTGACACCACAAGATGCTAGCATGGCAACTGGCTCTGCCAATCCACCATGCTGCCCCCACAAGGCTCTGCCCCCACAAGGCTTAGCTGAGCCCAGACCATTCCCAATATGCCCGCAGTACCTGGTAGAAATGAGAGTCTTTTTTTTTTTTTTCCGAGACAGGGTTTCTCTGTTTAGCTCTGGCTGTCCTGGAACTCACTCTGTAGACCAGGCTGGCCTCAAACTCAGAAATCCGCCTGCCTCTGCCTCCCAAGTGCTGGGATTAAAGGCGTGCGCCACCACCACCCAGCTAGAAATGAGAGTCTTAATGCTAAAGATTATCCAATAGATTTATATATTTGGAAACGCTCAGTTAACAAGATGCCCACACAATTAGAATTGTTACCCAGTATCTAACCTTTAGATATATATAAATCGTTACCCAGGACTGCTTTCGACCCGTCCATCTTCCTCCATGGTTGCTTCCCCTCTCTTCCTCTTCCTCCTTCTCTTCCTTCTCCTCCCACTCTTAGCTCTTCCCAAATTACTGAGGTTTATTGAAAATATAATGTAGCAGAAAATGATCTTGTTACATATCACCCTTCATGTTAGAATAAAAAAAAACAACTTTCCCTCTTTCTGTCCAATTGAAAGACTTTTATCTCAGATATAAATTGAGCACAACTATTGTCATGTTGTTATTGTAAGGTACAGGATAGACCTAATACCCAGTCCAATATATTATCAATAAAAAGACTATTGTCATCTATCCTAACTTAAAAGACTATAGTTCTTTACCTGGCTTATATCCTGGCTTTAGAATCAATGTCAGCTGAAAACCATCTTCTCAAATCTGTTCTCTCAAAGTAAATAGCCTGGGTTGGCTAAGAGACTGTAAGTCTTCAACCCTGTCAGAAATACAGAATGACTGAATTAACTGAAGATATGGGAAGCACAAAGCATAGCTTCCAAAACTTAGCCAATTTTATATAGACCGCTGATTACCTGGACAGTCCCTTAACTTCAAAAATGTAGGAGCATCTGATCTTCAGCCTTCTAGCCCAGGATCATCTGACAGATCTAGTAATGCAGAATTTCTAAGGGCTGATTTCCTTGTCTAGGCAGAGATTATCAGTCAACTATTCCACATAATGTGTCGTATTGCTGGACAGTATTTGTCTGTAGATGAAAAGAGGCAATTTGCCTAGTGGCAGTCTCACCACGACTGGAGTAACTCCAAAGATGCTCAGCCTCTTCTTAGAATCCAAGAAAGGGAAGCTGTCAGGAGCAGACAGGTCTCTAATCAAATGATCTTTAATAAAGAGATGTCTCTACCGTCAATTCTGTGGACTTCTGATGTTTTTGAAAACCAACTATCTATGTAAAGCAATCTGGACTTTTGTCCATTAATTACTCTCAGCTATTTCTAATTAAAATCTAGAAAACACCCTAACAATAAACTCAGAGCCATGAATTTGCTATAGACCCTTAACTCACAGGCTAACCATCTCAAATCAGTTTTTAAGAAGTTAAAGAAGAACTAGGTCTAAGCCTTGTACCCACAAAATTTTGAATTAATAGAAAAAATTATATCAATAAAACCCTTGAATTTGTATCAAAATAAATTTAGTACCATCTAAGAAATTATGTCTTCAGGTTAGTAACAATTATATAAATTTCTACCAATAGATATGGCTATACAATCAATTCTAGCTATTCCTCCCTGTTCCAATAAAAACCACTACTAAAATCTGTAGAAAAACAATCTAATAATGACTGCCCCCAAGCCCAGGGAACTGGGATGCCAACTCTTCATTAACTACTTCAATCTGAATTTCGGTGTTGAGATATTTGAATAGGGGTGGGAGAAGGAGAGGATAAATTGATAAGCCTCTGATGTCGGTGTCTTAACTGGATCCAGCTGGAAGTCCAGGACATCAGGAGTTTAAGCAGGTCAGTTCAGCATGTTCTGACGAGGAGATTCATTCACCAAGGCTGTATATTCTATATATTATATATTGTATAATATACAAATCTAAAGACAAATTTTAGTATCAAGATAATGTGTTTGATTCTCTGGAATCTAGTCTTCTGGAGGTCTACATCTGTCATGTCTGATCCACATAATTCTGGAAGGTGTAACTACCTTAACGACCTCTTCCAAAAACACACTGACAGAACCTTTTTCCCAAATCAGCATATCCTTGAGCAGGTAACCAGAAAAACCTTTATCTTGACCTTTTTTCTAGAGGAAAAATATAACTACAAAACTGAAAATCACACCCATTTTGAAAATTAAATCAATCTAAAACAAATGAAGTAACTAAAGTACTGTATGTGCCTATTTTTAGACCTTTCCTATTTTGCCAAGCAGGAAATGAACCCAGAATTCCTGTGGGGCAATTAATATTCCTGTGAGGCATATTAAAGCAATATAACTTTATACCATCTTAATACAACTGATTCACACCTCTCTATATTTGGCTCTCTGCCTAGAGCAGTCTGTATTTATACACTGTACTCTCTACCTGGAGTCTGTGACTAATTTTCTCTATCCTAGTTCTGAACCATGGGCAAAATTCTCCACGTGAATCGGACAAATCTGTTTACAAAGTCTTTCCTAAAAGCAAATAATCCCTATATTGTAAATTCAGTTGAATCAGTATTCATCCCAAAACTGGAGGCTTATTCATTTGACTTTCTGACTCAGAGCAGCCAACTATGTTATATTGTCAGTCTGTAGGCCTCTTCCTAGAGCAATAGACAAATTTTCCTTACCTATCTTTGTTCCAAACTGCAGGCTAGATACCCCACATGAACCGGACAAGACTGTTTCTAAATCTTTCTTAAAAGCAAATAATCCCTATATTGTAGATACAGTTACATCAGTAACTGCTCCAAAATGGAGGCTTATTCATTTGGCTCTCTGACTCAGAGCAGCCCGCAATTTCTCACAGCAGGAAACCTGCCTGCAAGCAGTTTCTTTCTTCAAAATTCCTGCGCTGGAGTCATGTGACTTATTTCAGCACTACTCACTAATTTTTTTAAGAAAATAAAAATACAACTATAGTTCTCAGATGAATAGTCTTAAAGTGCTAGTGAATTTGTGCAGAAGTTAATGTGCCTCTTGTAACGGGTGAAATTTTTAAAAAGCCGTGGCGCTGACTGGGTATCTAACTGGCAGGGTGGTTCTGCTTAGCTCCTGCCACCATGTTCTGCACATGGTCCAGAGGCCAAGTATTCTGCAGTTAGACCCACCAGACCCAGTGTGGCAGCTGGCTCTGTCAATCCACCATGCTGCCCCAACAAGGCTCAGCTGAGCCCAGACAATTCCCGATATGGCCGAGGTACCCAGTAGAAACGAGAGTCTTAATGCTAAAGATTATCCAAAGGATTTATATATTTGGAAACGCTCAGTTAACAAGATGCCCACACAATTAGAATTGTTACCCAATATCTAACCTTTAGATATATATAAATCGTTACCCAGGACTGCTTTCGACCCGTCCATCTTCCTCCATGGTTGCTTCCCCTCTCTTCCTCTTTCTCCTTCTCTTCCTTCTCCTCTCACTCTTAGCTCCTCCCACTCTTAACTCTTCCCACTCTTAGCTCCTCCCAAATTACCAAGGTTTATTGAAAATATAATGTAGCAGAAAATTATCTTGCTACAGCTTAGGGCATGTGCACAGGGAAGAGCATCTCAAGCAGGAAAATGAGGTCAAGCAGTCCTGTTGGCAGTGTAGGAAACAGAAGAAAAGGCCCAGCCCCACTGCAGCGCTGCAGCACTGATAGCACTAAGGAGAGCCCCTAATCTTTTGGGGACCTCTGCTCAAGCCAAACTAGAGTCTGCGGCTTTGATTCAGAAAAGAATTTCAGGACTAGCCATTACAAGACAGTGTCCAGGTTTAATGGAGACTTTAATATAAACTCAGGCATAAGGGTTGAGAAAGGGATGGTGCTCAGAAGAAAGTGAGGTGCACCTGAGAGCACAGGCCTGAGCGTCTGAGGGAATCAATGTCTTTGTCTTACAATAACCTTCAAAAGGGTAACTAAGGCTCTAACTGAGGATGCAGGGTGGTTCCTGAGAGCCCATGATGGGATTACAATTGATAAGGTTAAAGTCTACACAATAAGGATTTGGGAAGTGGGCATCTTCCCTGTAAACAAATGTAGCTGTCTTGTTGAGATTGTCAGTAATGGGGTGAGGCTTTGGGTCCACAGACAAGTCGGCAAGCTTGGTTTTGTTCTATGTTAAAGGAACCTAAGGGATCTATATAAAACAGAAGGAGTGTCCTTGCTGGAGTCTTCACAGCAAGTGTCATCTGTGCTGGGACCCTTAGTTCTCACTTGGAAAGGGGCTTCAGCCAGACTCCAGGGTGGGGCCTTCGCCCCAGTCCCAGGTCCCCAAAATTTTCTCTTCCTATCTTGTCCTAACATCCTCCTCTTTTTCTTTTGGTGTGAAAATATTGATACCAACAAAGTAATCATAATTCTATTGGTGTACAACCTCACTATCTGAGAGAGCCCTGGACCAGCACTTGGCTTCACTTTACATTTGCATTGCCATAAACATCTTGACACTTGCAAGCAACCTAGAATGTATTCCAAGTTCTGTCTGGCAGGGCTGTGTAAGTGGGGATGCTCCTGTTTTGGGGCTGTGTGTCTTGCTGTCCGCCTTGCAGTGCAGCCTACCTTCCTCCTGGTAAAGGAAGCAAGCACCTATGCTCTGCCCGAGAGGATGTCTTGCTGCGCCTTTCATGACACACAGAGTGTTTTGTTCAGGGCACAAAAAAACCAAACCAAACCAAAACAACAAACCAGTGAAGGCTGTGAGGGGACAGGAGTCTCATCTAGGAACCATGTCCAAAGGGAATGAAAAGATGCAATTTCCACAAGAGAGAGTTGGAAGTGACACTGCTGTGACTGTTGTCCTCTCCATACCAGACCTAGATGTAGCAGGTGGCAGGTGGCAGCACCGGGGGCTCGAAGCCACAGGAAGAGGATCTACCTCTTGCTCCTTGCTTTAAAGGCAGGCTAGTAATTAATGATGAGGCTGCTGGTCAGGGAAAGGCTTTGGGTCCACAGACAAGGTCAGCAATGGAGATCCTGTAACACGACAGTCCCTTGAGATGATTAAGGTAGCAGGAGGAACAAGGTTCAGGCAGACCTGTAGACTCTGTCCTGGTAGTACCGCATTCCCAGAGGGGCATGGTTGATGCAGAAGCTTAGAACCTTTCCCAGGAAGTCAGGTTTTAGAAATGGGTCTGGGAGTCTCAGGAGAAATGACCACACAATCCAAAGTATTTCAAGGAGAAAATTTCTCCGCAGAAGGAAGGATACGTATCCAAGCCAAATTGAGCAAGCATTATTCTTAACACAAAGGGGTCCTGCACTATACTCTGAGTGCTCAGAACTTGATCTCCCACACACACCCGCACACCCACACTCTTATGTACCCCCCCACACACCTGCACTCTTACATGACCCCCATACATACACACTCTTACATGACCCCACACACACCCCTGCACTCTTACATGACTCCCCATACATACACACTCTTACATGACCCCACACACACCCCTGCACTCTTACATGACTCACACACATACCTGCACTCTTACATGACCCTCACACACACACACACACACACACCCCTGCACTCTTACATGACCCACACACACACACACCCAAACTCTTACATGACTCACACACACACCTGCACTCTTACATGACCCCACACACACACCTGCACTCTTACATGACCCTCACACACACACACACACACACAAACACACACACACCCCTGCACTCTTACATGACCCCCACACACACACCCAAACTCTTACATGGTCCCCTACACACACACACACACACACACACACACACACACACACACACTCCCTCACATGACCAGCTAACGGAGAGCAATGCAGTTAGAAGCAAAGTACTTTGATCCTGAGAAATACTGACTGGGGCAGGGATTTTTGCAGGTGGGGTTTGTAAAAAAGATTTCTTTAAAAGTGGGATTTCTTTTAGCTCTTTTAAAACTTGGATAGAAAGGACAAGACATTTCATTTAAGCCCCCACAGTTTCCCTGGTCACAGTATCTTCTCATTCTTTAAATTTACTTAGTGTAGTCTGAGTTTCCTGCTTTGAAGTGTGGGACATAGATGGTGGCAGGAACTGTGCTAGTTACTGCAGCTCTCATTGGTTGTTGGACTAATTGTTGTATGCATGGGCTCACACAACATCCTGCCATAACCCTGACTTCTCGCACCACAGTGAGGGTGGAGACCCCTCTTTATTGTTTTAAACTGGCATTCTATAAAGTCAGAAAAGGATCCCTTACGTGTGATTTTTCAAATATCTCATTGGATGAGACAGTCTGTGAAGAGCCCTCTCGATGGTGCCCTGATGAGGAGCCCTGGTCCTTTTCAATTCTCTTTCCAGTCTTTTATTAACATTTGGTCCTCAAGCTGTAAAGAATGGGTTGGCGACTTGAGTGGTGGTCTGGGTGGGTGAGAGAGGTCTTGTAACCTAAGAGAAAGCAAGTGGAAGAGAGGCCACATGGAACCTCTGAGAAACTGATCATTAGCTTCCATGACAGGAAGGTCGATGACCCTTGCCAGGCATGACAATCAATACAGCATTTCATAGATGATGTCTCAGTCACCGTTCTATTGCTGTGAAGAGATGCTGTGACCAAGGCAACACTTATAAGGAATGCATTGAGATAGGACTTGCTTACAGTTTCAAATGCTTGATTCATTCTCATGGTAGAGAGCATGGTGCCGGGCAAGTGTGGTGCTGAAGAAGGAGCTGAGCTACATCCTGTTCCACAAGCAGAGAGAGAAGAAGAGGGAGGGGGTGAGAAAGGGGAGGGGGTGGGATGGAGAGAGGGAGAGAGAGAGTGTGGACTTGGTATGGGCTTTTGAAACCTCAAAGCCTAACCCCAGTGACACACTTTCTCCAACAAGGCCACACTTACTAATCTTTCTAATTTTGGCAGAGTTCTGTTCCCTGGTGAGTCATTCCTTTTCAGACCACTACAAACGGAAAGATCAATGGCCCTTGTCAGGCATGGCAGCATATGCAGCATTTCATAGGGTAACAGCCCTAGGTGCTCTTGAGGGACAGTAAGGGTTCTGAGCAGCATTGTAGGTAAACATTTGGTCCAAGGCCATGCTGTATCTAGATGTAGCTCAGTGCTTGAAATACTCAGCCGTGGAGAAGGCTGGTTCCCCCTTCAGCTTTGCCTGAGAAGGGAGAGTGCCAAGGCAGATGATGGATGGTCCCAGTTTAATATGTAAACTTTTTATAATGTCTCTCAATGCTTCGGAGATGACGTAGCCACCATTACCTTAATCTGTATTTTCTATAAAGCCAGTCATGGTATGACTGGTTCTAAGATAATAAGTCACATTCCCTATAGCGGCATCTGGAAGGGGGCACCCCACCCCGCCACACCAAGGTGGGCCACTACTATTAGTGGTCCAGGTTCTCTGCTATATTGATTTCTGTCACGCCTGCCAGGATGGTTCCCAGGTCAGAAGGCCTCCTGCCTGAGATTTGTTTTCTTATTTACCATCTTTTTGTTTATAATGAGATGAATCATACACACCCACACCTGCTTAGCAATGATTTAGACCCCCACACAGAGAAAACTTGTCATCACACATGTAGCCTGAGGGCCCCAAGTGACTGTCTCACAGGACAGGTAGGAGTGTCATTAGTTACTTCTCTATTGCTGTTATAGAACATCATGACAAGATAACTTAAGGAAGCTAGAGTTTACTTGGCTAACAGTTCCAGAGTGGGTAGGATGTGTAACTCGTTGTCACAGCAAGAAGCTACGAACTCAAATCCTTTACCATAAGCACAAAGCAGAGTTTTACTCAAAGCCTGTCATCAGTGGCAGAGCTGCACCTCCCCAAATGATGTCTCCAAATGGGGACCACATGTTCAAATGGCTGAGACTGTTGGGGACACATGTCATTCATCCTACCACAACAAGGAGAGTCAAATATCTGGAGCCTTTGTGGCTTCCCCTGAGCATGAGGATGTAGAGGATGTAACCTCTTTATCAGAGAGGTATCATTGTTCTCTGGGTCCTGGCTGGCTTTGCATGACAAACACCAAAGTATTGGCTTCCCTCTTTTGACCTTCCTATCCTTGTACTGTGTGTCCCTGGGCTTTGCTGTTGAATACCCAGAAGGATATATACCAGTCATGTAATTTTCATTTTATGAAAATTCTATTTTTTGCTTTGTTTTTCCAGGCAGGGTTTCTCTGGGTAGTCCTGGCTGTCCTGGAACTCGCTCTGTAGGCTGGCCTTGAACTCACAGAGATCCTCTTGCCTCTGCCTTCTAAGTGCTGGGATTAAAGGTGTGCACCATTACTGCCCAGCTGTCATATAATCTTAATTTCTGTGTAACTTTTAGATAAAACAAGTGGTTAAAGCTAGCAAAGTTAGCAAAAATAATTGATTATTCATCCTTGTTCTTTTGATATAATTGTTATGTTACTGTGACAGTATAACTTTACAGATTCAAAACCTTTTCACCTTCAAAAATGTATTACCCTCAAGGCCCATCCTCTACAAACCTTGTATAACTTACTAAGACCTTCTGTGACATGGCTTTACAAAACCCATCCTTACCTAAACTATTCTCTTTTTAACCAAAAATATGAACTAGTTCTTTTCATATTTCTCAACAGGCTTCTCTTGCATTTATTATCATCTCTTCTTTCCTTCACGCTCTTCATCTGTTCTAATTGAATTTATATACAATTGTATTAAAAACTTGACAAAAAAGTATAAAAATAAAATCACTGAATTAATGGCTATCAGATGCAGCAGGGTGCTGCCCCACTCAGCTCAAAAATGAGGTCTTCAGTAGTTTGCTCCCCTTGAGCACTGATTCCCCAAGCTCACAAATGCCAAGCACATGGTGTCTCACACAAGGGCAAAGACATATCTGTGCCTAGTCCATGAGAACCTGGCCCACTTTCATGTTGTTAGTCTTTGGTAGCAGGACTTCCAGGAAACCATAGTGTTGAAACTCTCCTGAGACATTGTTGGATTCTAAGATCCAGAACCAGGGGACACGCTCCCACAGAAACTCAAGGACTGGACTCGCTGTAATTAACATGAGGTTTAATGGTTCCAGTATACTGGGGTTCTCTCACATGCAAGCAAGAAGAGAACCCCGAGTTGGAGCTAAGAATAGTTTTTATACAGTTTAAGGGGTAGAATAGAGAAACAGTGACTAGGCACAATGTGATTGGCAGAACAGGGTGACTTTTAAACTGATTGGTCTTTGGGGAATGAGGTGGCAAGGACCTCCCTTGTCTGTCTAGGCACTCTGGGCCTTCCTTACCTGCAGGTGGGTTCCCTCCCTCCTGGTCTGAGGAATGTTAATCAGCCTCTCCCTACTTCCTCTGAATGTTAATCCAGCAAGTGTCCTCTAAGGAATGTGCCCCTCCTGGGATGTGTCCTGGGACAGTGGGATTCTTTCAATTTTAAGTTCAAACCAAGACCCGAAAGTCCTACATTGAAAAGTTTAAAATTTTACAAATTTTGACATTTGCACTACAGTATACTAACAGATGTGATCCCTGTTAGACAGACAGCTTAGAACAGACAACACCAGACCAAACGGTTCAAAGGAGGGGAGTATTCAGGGCAGAGGACAAAGGTGAGGGGAAAGAAATAAGAGAAGATGGCAGAGGAAAAGGGGGGGAGGGAGGTCAGGGAGTTCTGCCTGTTTTATATGCCGCTCCCAGGTAAAGGTGAGGTGCCAGGTAGATTCTGGGAGTGTACGGCAGTTGCCTTGGCAATGATGTGGGGGTTGCCTAAATGTGATGTCACTAGGTTCTAGCCTGATATTGAAGACCTCCGCAGAGGGGAGACCCTCACTCAAGTCTCAGAAAGTTGCGACCACTCAGTAATCTGCTCGAGACACCATGTACCAGAGCCATAGTGAGGTTTATTAGGGCATGTGACAGTTAGCTGCTGGTCAATTCGTATGCCCACACAGGAGCTGAATTGACCCCAACAGCCAGTTTGAGAGGGGTTTTTAAGGGGAAAAACCACAAACCAAGGAATGAGGAGGGGGTGAGGGGTTGTTAGGGTGGCATAACATAAAAATAGTGGAACATTCCAAAGGAACCCAACCTACATGAGTCAGGGTCAGGTGAAAACTCTCTGTATGCTTATCTTTCTCAAGAATGTGGTCCTGCCCTGTTACTTCGGCCTTGCCCTGTCACTGCAGTTCCCAGCTTGGTTCTCAGCTTGGTTCTCAGCTTGGTTCCACCTAGTTCACTTGCATTCTTTCCTTTCTCTTTGTGATAGGCCAGTTCCAGTAATGGTGACTGGTCTTTTCCACATTCCTAACTTGCTTCATGCCTCGGTTTCTCCATGTCTTTATAAAGAAAGCCTAAAGAATATTTTATATGTCTAAAAAGAATTCTATATACCCAGTATCTATAATTTTTCACTCTACATTCCCCACTTCTCCTAATGATAGTTATTAATCTTAAAAACTTAACCCCACTTCTAATGTAAATCTGATTACAGATCTTGTATTTCAGTATCTTCATAGCTTCCGTTTCCCTGTCCGAGGGTTTGATATTGATGGCATAGTAATAAAAGCTGAACAGCACTAACTCTCTCTCTAACAAAGGTAACTAATCTGTTTAAGAAGCAAAAAACAGAATCAAAAGAGGACCAGGGAAAATATCAGAGTGGTAATGTCTAATTCCTGAAGCATGTCCTGAAAGGCTGCCTCATGGTTGTGCTGCACTTCATTGGCCATACGCTGCAGGGTTTCTAGTGTCCTCTGGAATGCTGCACCGGCCTCACCCAGAGGCTTCAAGTCCTTGGAGCTGGTCGCCTGCTCCTACAGGTATAGCTTGTTTCTCCACAGGCCAAACATGGTCGGACACCGCAGGCAGCTTGGTGGTGTTGAACTAGAACCACGTCTCCCAACTGGTGTGGCACACACGGGTCTCCAGTCTCGTAGGCCCCTTTCAGATGTTCCCAGACCTCTCGTCGGACCACTTTAAGTGCTTTTATGTAGGCGAAGAAGGATTTAGAAAGGACAGCATCAGGATCATTCATTCTGCCCGCCCCAGTAAGTGGCAGTGGTACCCCACACAAAATCTCAAAGAGTGTAAGCTTAAATCACTCTAGAATGTTCCACACTCAGAACAAGGCAAAGGGAAGGGGGGCTGTCCAGTCATTACCACCGGTCTCCAATGCTAATTTGGTTAAGGTCTCCTTAATTGTTCTATTTATCCTCTCTATCTGTCCTGACCTCTGGGGTTTATAAGCACAATGT
>NW_021604647.1:461486-500180 GCF_004785775.1 Grammomys surdaster | reverse complement strand
CCAGTAATGGTGACTGGTCTTTTCCACATTCCTAACTTGCTTCATGCTTCGGTTTCTCCATGTCTTTATAAAGAAAGCCTAAAGAGTATTTTATATGTCTAAAAAGAATTCTATATACCCAGTATCTATAATTTTTCACTCTACAATATCAACATAGCTTCCTTTTTCTTATTATAAAGAGAAGAAAAAAAGGGGAGGGGAAGCCGATGGTGAAAGGGGAGTCAGGGTGCCATGTCTCTTAAACTACTTCCTGCTGTGTAGGGGCATAGTCCGTTGTGGGGAGCAGCTGGCTTTCACCATCAGGGTCCACTCGGTAGATGTGTGTATCAGGTTCCTCTGTGGACAGACGCTGGTAATTGTTAGATTTTGTTGCGCAGCATAGAATAGACAACACCAGACCAATGGTTCCAAAGGGGAGGGGGTTTATTCAGAGTAGAGGGCAAAGGTGAGGAGAGAAATGAGAGAAGATGGCAGAGAAAGAGAGAGAGAGGAGAGAAGTGGAGGCCGGCCATGACCACATGGGGAGAGGGGGAAGGGAAGGGGGAGAGACGAGGGGACAGAAGTTAGAGGCAAGAGAGCAAGAAAGAAAGAGAGAGAGGCGGAGGCAAGCAGCCCCTTTTATAGTGGGCACCCCTACCTGGCAACAGCCAGGTAACTGGGGGGAGGAGCATACCTGGGTGTTGGGGATAATTGTGGAGGTAGAGTTTAGACAGAATACTAACATTCTCCCGTTTTGGTTTAATTAAAAGAGAAAAATTAGAAAGAGGTGACGGTGAAGCAGGAATAGGGTCATCGTGATATCTGGCTACTTCCTGCTGGCAATGGGGGTGATGTGTCTTTAGGGGGAACCTAGAAGAATGGGTACGGAGGATGTTTGTCTGGTCTTAGGAGAGTTGGCTGTTTCCTGCTGTCAAGAGTCTATGGAGCGAGTCATCTGAGGATAGGTCAGAAGGAACAGGTCCAGTAGAAGCAGCTGTGTGTGTGACAGGAGATGGAGCATCTGGAGGTTGCTTCTCTGGAGCTGTTTTGGATGTGCCTGGACTTGACAAGATCTGGGTGGTGTCTATTTGGTCCATGAGAGGTAGATCTGAGTGGGTTTCCTGTAGCTTATAAGTTTACAAAAGAGATAACAGCATTAGTTAACAACATGAGCAGTCTTTAAGATGAGCCTTTGTTGGATCGTACAGTGGAATGTTTTATTAGAGTTAGGCAAGTTTATAGGAACTCAGATAATATTAGGACAGTGTCATAGCAAGAAGAGGAAATATGAAGCATTTAATTGATGGCAACTGAGTTTAGGTAATGAGGTAACAGATAATATCTCTGAAAGCTTAGTTGTCAATGTAGTCAGAAGTCTGAGAAAGAGTAAACAATAATCTACCAGTTATATATTATTTTAAAAATGACAGAGTCCACTAGCCAACAGTTCCCATGGTCTCCATAGTCTCTTGGGTGAAGTCAGTTTGGCTTCCAAGAGCAGAAGACGCAGGGCTTTTTTCTGTGGACTGGATATGCATGACATGAGAAATGACTTACTTTGGTTTGACTTAGCCAAGTCATTTGACTCAGAGCATCCAGTTTAGCCCACTGCGTTTGTTTGCATACAATCCAGGCTGTATCTTCTAGGAGTCCGGTGTCCAAGTCTTCTGAAACCATCTTGGGTTACCTGTTAGACGCTTTGGGAATTCTGTCTGCCATAAATGATTTAAGTTAGTATTAGCAGACTTCTGACAAGATTGAGAGCCATAAGGATTGGTTGTAACTGAATAGAATTTAATAGCAGTAGTAAAAATCTATGAAGACAGAGCCTTTTCCATCCTGTCTTAAGCAATTTTGGTGGATTGTGTAGGTAGAGAAAAGCACATTTTTGTATTAGCAAAGAAACACTTTGCTAGGACCAGAATAAGAAAGCTGGATCATACTGGTTTGGGGATCTGAGCCACAGGTGCTGCGGGTCAGGTCTGCAGCAGGGTGGGGCTTCCTACTAGTGGCCAGAAGTCACTGCACAGTGTCTCTGGCAGCTAGAGTTTTACAGGTTGAGGGCAGAGGAGGAGAGAGAGCCTCCCTCATGTGCACGGGCAGCCAAGCCCTTTATGCCAGTAGTTGAGCACATGGGGAAGCAAGTCTCATAGACGGTCCCTGGCAGGGAACAAGCAGAAAACCCAGAGCAGAGAGCTAAGAACCACAGAGGGGAAGGGAGCAAGCCGGGTCCCAGATCCGCTGCTTTCCAGGCAAACCGGCTGACCAGCTGCAGAAGAGTCGAAGTGGGGAAGTCCTAGAATGAAGATCAGGGAAGCACAGGGTTAGCTTCTAGCTCAAGAAATCTTTCCTGGAACCATGTGGACTGTTACTCTGACCAGTGGGGAATGGGGAACAGGCAGAACACACAGAAGGATTAGAGCGAAGGTAGATAAATGCTTGGATATAGGGAATTTTTTCCATTTACCAGACTGCTGGCAGTATGTGTTAAGACCTCTTAAAATAATTGGGTCTAGCATGCCATTAAGTGGCCACTTTAATCCATTATCTAGAGGGTACCGAATCCAGACCTTATTTCAGAGGTGAAATCAATTTGGAAGGCCTCAAATCAGGCGTTAATTTTAGAGATTTGAGGTTTTTGAGGAGGCAACACAGTGGGGTGTCTGTGGGTACAGTCGAAGACAATGTGGTGCCCATTGGGTGACAGGGGGCTGTTACCGAGCTATTCATATCACTGTCCCGAAAGAAAAGTCAGCAAAGAAACCAGGCAAACAGCCTGGATATCAGTCGTCACGAGAATATCTAGGGGCCTTGGTGGGGCTCCCAGAGCCCGCCAGAAAGTAGCCCACCTAGTACCAGAATTTCCGGCAGCTGCAAGAGCCTTCAAAGACCAGGAATCTGGGGTAGTGGCTGACGCTGGTCGGATAGCCTTTGCCAGCATGTGTTATTTCTGTTTTGGGGCTTTCTCATCTCTCTCATTGTACACTTTGAAGGCCAGCGCCAAGACTTCTGCCTGTGGAGTTAGGGGCCCCCTCTCCAATCGCCTAAGCTTAGCTTTTATGTCTGGGAGCTCTGGGAAAAAACGTAGGTCATCAGGAGTTGCTTACCTTCTGGGTTTTCAGGGTCCAAATTAGTGTACTGCAATAAAGCCTTTGAAAGGCATTCTTAAAACTGAGAGGGGTTTTCCTGTTTGTCCTGGACAACCTCTTAGAGTTTCTCAAAGTTTACTGGCTTTAACGCTGCCTTTCTTAGGCCTGCCAAAAGACATGTTATAAATCTATCTCTGGCTAAGATACCATCTGTGGAATTATAATTCCATCCAGGATCCTGGTCAGGAGCTGCCTCAGATCCGATTGGATATGTTCTGTCTGTTTGATGAATCTGATCTGCATGCGTTTTTGCCTCTTCCCAAACTTGCCTGCATTCATCAGGAAAGTACATTGTTAGTGAGAATCATATGAACATCATGGAAAGTCAAGCTATAGGATTGAGTGACATACTGGAACTGTGTGATGAAGGCAGAGGAGTTAGAGGTATAAGAGCCCAGTCTGCTCTCTATTTGAGAAAGTTCACTCAGTGAGAAAGGGACATGTACTCTGACCAGGCCATCAACCCCAGTCACTTCCCTTAGAGGAAGAACAGATGCTGGTTTAGGTGTCCCTGGAGGAGAAGGAATTGGAGGTTTGGCTGTGGCCTTAGAACGCATGATAGGAGGGGTAAAGGTTGGTGCCAATGCAGGGCAATTAGTATGGCCTGCAGCTGGCACAGAAGGAGGGGAGGGGTCTGGGGAGGTCGAGCCAGTGGACTCTGAGGTATCCTGGTGAGAAGAAGAAACTGAGGCAACAGTTTGGGTTTCCGGTGGCATTGAAACAGGTCTGTGATGGAAGGGAGGAGGTTCATCAGCTGGATCTAAGGTCGTGGTGTCATCTAATGGGGGTTGAGTAGGTTTCATGGCTAAGAGAACCTGGGGTGTGGAACAGGCAGAACACACAGAAGGATTAGAGCGAAGGTAGATAAATGCTTGGATATAGGGAATGTCTTTCCATTTACCAGACTGCTGGCAGTGTGTGTTAAGAACCTTTAAAATGATCAGGTCTAGCGTGCCATTAAGTGGCCACTTAAGTCCATTATCTAGAGGGTACCGAATCCAGACCTTATTTCAGAGGTGTATCAATTTGGAAGGCCTCAAATCAGGCATTAATTTTAGAGATTTGAGGTTTTTCAGGAGACAACCCAGTGAGATGTCTGTGGGTGCAGTCGAAGACAATGTAGTGCCCATTGGGTGACGAGGGGCTGTTACTGTAGAGCTATTCGTCAGCATCCTGGAAGAAAAGTTGGTAACGAAATCAGGCAAACAGCCTAGATATCAGGTTGTCATGAGAATATCTAGGGGCCTCAGCTGTGGTGAACTCCCGGAAATCGGTAGAAAGCAGTTCAACCTGGTACCAGATTTCTGGCTGCTCTAAGAGCTTTGGGGGCTGTGAACTACTTTTGAGGATGGGAGTCACCCAACGGCCAATGTCCTAAGTCATAGGTCAGCTAGAGGCCAGTCATATGAACTGGGGCAGTGAAAGGCCAACCCCTCAGCCCAGGGGAGGCTGGCCAGGCCCTATCTGGGTGTTCAGGGTCCCTCCCACCAATTGGAAACTCCTTACCACTCAATATGCTGGTGTGTGTTTGCGGGCTTGTGCAGTCTGGTATCAGGAAAGGTGGAACTGTAAGGTCTGTGTAGGCCTGTCTGGCTGCCCAGCCCTCGTGGCAGAGCACCACGTAGGGGCTGCAGCAGCACAGCTCACGTGGTGGAAGTTTTGTGAGCCTTGCAGCTGTGGATGGAGTTGGTCTGCAGCAGCGGTGGAAATGTATGCAGTTGGTGAAGGCAGGTAGCAGGGAATGGAGTCCACGTGGTGTAGCAGCAGCTACAGTACAGCAGCGGCAGTAGCAGCGGCCGCAGCGGGTTTGGTCCTGCATGGTCACAGCAGCTGGCGGCATCTGGTCGCAGTTCCTGAAGTATTCGGTCTCGGTCCAATACACCAATGTTAGACTTCCGTGCAGCTTAGAACAGACAACACCAGACCAAACGGTTCCAAGCGGGGGTAGGGGGGGAGGTTATTCAGGGCAGAGGGCAAAGGTGGGGGGAGAGAAATAGGAGAAGATGGCGGAGGAAAAGGGGGGAGGTCAGGTATTTCTGCCTGTTTTATATGGGCAGCGATGGAGCCACTCCTAGGTAAAGGTGAGGTAGCCAGGTGGATTCTGGGAGTGTATGGCAGTTGCCTTGGCAACGATGTGGGAGTTGCCTAAATGTGATGTCACTGGGTTCCAGCCTGACACCAACAACTGTCCTCTGTTCTGGCCACAGAACTTTAAAACCTTACAGTCTCTTGTTTAACAGGATTGCCTTTGGTATACAAATGAGGCCAGGGACAGCTTAAGGGGGTGAGAGAAAGGCCAGCCAAGTGTTACTTGGTAAACAGAGGCCAGGGACCAAGGTCAGCCCAGTAGCCTATACAGCAGTGCAGCCTGTGACCCTTGTATGATGAAATAGCAGTGAGTCAGGCCACTGTGCCTCAGCCAAGCATTCTGGGTGCCTGTTAGGTCACACTCAGGAGAAACGGCTAACTGAGATACCCATTTACATATCAAAGCAGATGCTGGCCATCAGTCTCCCTCAGTCCCTACCTATTAGAGTCATCCTGCCTGGCATGTCTCACCCCCTACCTCAACCTCTCTAGCCCCTGAACTTCACTACCCTTTCCCTACAGCTGTTCTTCCCTATATAACCCATTCATTTTAGACACAGGGTCTCTTGGCTCTTGGCTAGCTCTGCTCCTGAATCTCTCTTGGGCCACTTGCTCACCACCGCTCTTCTTTCTTGCCCCCCCATCCTCTTTCCCCTCATGGCCTGGTCCCACCTGTTGCCTATGTTCAGTCTGAACCTGTCCAGTTGCCTCTGGCTACTTTCTCCCTCAAATTACAACAAACCACCTCCTCCACCATACCTAGGAGTGGCCATGTCTCAGTTCATGTTTTCATTCAGTGGTGATGACCAGTAAGTGGGGAAGCATAAGAAACTACAAGAAAGGGCAGGGATCCCTGAGCTGGGACAGTCAGGTGTAGCCCATGTGTGGCTGTGTAATTGTAAAAAGAATGCTGTCCTTTGTGTGGAGTCATTTCTGTAGACTTGCTGAACCCAAGGAGATGGGAGAACTGCTAGGTTCAGACTAGGCTAGATTTGTGAAGAGGCCACAGCAGTGTAGCTGTGACAAAGGCACTGAAAGGCTGAGGAGGAACAAGGCACCAAATGAAGTCTATGTGAGCGCTAAGGGGTTGCTGGGCAAAGGAGTTCTGCAGCTCTGGGAACTGGGTGGGAAATTGCATGCTGGCTGCTAATGTGTCTTTTCAAGTTGAGCAAAGGTCATGGCATTCTGAAAAACAGGGTGGGGGAAGATCTGCTTTATTCTGTGGTGCAGTTGCCATGTTCTGTGTTTGGCTGTTGCAAATCTTTTGTCCAGAGGACTCACTGAGCAGTCATGGTACTTTCCATCTAATTAAAGCTTGTTTAGAAAACAGAAGAAGAGAGCCAGCCATCTAGACTTAGGCTCCATTTTGTATTGGTCCTTTCAGGAGCATCCAAGCACACAGTTTGTTTGAAGCTTGATGGTCAGAGGTCGTGAGCTAGTGCAGTTTACAGATGGGAGGTTGGTCTTGTGGCCTTACCTTCAGCTTGTAGCATCAAATCCAAAACAATGGTATACTCTAGTTACTCCTTGCTAATGAGTAAATGGATCTCTTGATGTCAGGTTTGTGGAATTCTCTGGAACAATCTGGATTAAACTTCCATTGCTCATAACTTAAGTGTGAGGAAATGGAGGCGGGAATAGAGGTGCACGCCTTTAATCCTAGCACTTGGGAAATAGAGGCAGTGAGGTCTCTGTGCATTCCAGTCTAGCCAGGGCTACATAGTGAAACATTATTTCAAAACAACATCCACAAAAGATATCTCACCTTGTGCAAAATCAATTCCAGATGGATCAAAGACCTTAATGTAAAGTTTGACACCCTGAAACTGACACAGGAAAAAGTTGGGAAAATATTTCCACATACAGATGCAGAAAAGGACTTTTCAACAGGACTTTAGTTGCTCAGAAACAGGGCCAATAACCAACAAAAGGTAGATGTCTGTACAGCAAGGGAAGCCATAGAATGAAGAGGTAGCCCACAGAATGGGAGAAAATCTTTGCAAGTTGAACATCCAACAGAAGATTACTATCTAGAATAGAAAGTAATCAAGAACTCAAAATAATGAACAATCAGGGCTGGAGAGATAGCTCAGTGGTTAGCAGCATTTGTTGCCCTTGTAGAGGACACAACACTTACATGATGTTTACAGCCAGTCCTAATTCCAGTTTCAGAAAACCAAGCACCCACTTTGGGATCTGACACTCTGTTTTGACCTCTGTGAGCACCAGGTACGTGTGTGATGCACACACATACATATAGGCAAAGTACTCATACACATAAGATATTTAAAACATGAAATCAAACAACTTAATCAGTAACTTGGTTAATGAAATGAACAGTTTGCTAACAAAAAATCTACAATTGGCCATAAACATTTGAGAAAGCCATCCTCTCACTAGCAAATTAAAGCTACACTTAGATTCCATCTTACTCTGTAAGAAAACAAAGCAGAGAGAAGCCACAGAGCTGTTCCAGAACAGACAGACAACCATGCCCTGGAGTAGAGTGACATGCCTGCCCTGTATTTGACTTCTGTGTAGATTCTTACACACCACAGGGGCAAGAGCCTTAGTAATGCTTGTAAGTTCATATTACGGTCCCCAGAGGGTTTGGAGTAATATAACTGTCATAATATATTAATTATTTAAAATATTTTAATGAAACCACAGATTCTACTAAATGTAGAACATCAGCAAACATCATCAAAGAAATATAGACACCAAACATGGCTGTGGGGTTTAAAAAGGAAAGAACTAGAACAACTGGCGGCTGGAGCCACTCAGCAAATCCAAATTATTAACCACATAACTCATTTGGTGAGTGGGACCAACAGACTAGAGATGTTGAAAAAGGAAATGCAGAAACAGAAGCTGGGTCTGGCATATTCACCCTGCTTAGATACCTGAAAGGAATGAAATAGCCAACAAATAGATTAAATACCATGAATCACGATTTTATTCAAGGGAGGAAGTAAGGAGCTGGAGAGAAGACCCCTGTAGGAGAGGAATGTCTGAGCATCACAGGTTAAAGAACAGATCCTTGCACAACAAAAGCCATGGAAAAACATGTTTTAAAAAATGTAGTTGCAGATGCTTGGAGGCAGGCCTCAAGAAAGCCAAATGGAAACAAACAAACAAACAAACCTACTCTTGAACTAAAGAAGCTGAGATGAAGCCTTCCACGTCTATGACAGAATCTCTGTGTGGAATAACAGACTTCTTTTATTCAAAACAAGTGTGTTAGATCCCCATCACAGTGACAAAGTACAGAAGACAGTGACTCTAGAACAATGGGGTTTTTTGGCTTATAGTTGGTCAATGACAGACAGGCTCATGGCAGCTTTGGGACTGTCGCAAAGCAGTGCATGATATCAGAGAGCATTGTGTCAAAGCTGCTTGCCTTAGAACAGCTGGGCAGCACGGAGAGGAAGGAAAGACCAGCTTCTTTCTAGGTTCCTCCCTAATCCCCCCAACAACACCAACACAGTTTGGGGACAGAGTCTATAATATAAGGGCCTTTAGTGTGGGTGTCTGAGATTTGAATTGCAGCAAACAGAGCATAAGAGTGAAGTCTGAGAAAACCAGGCAAGTAGGAAAAGAATGGAGGGTGGATTAGAAAGGAAGCTTGAGATCCCAGAGTGATGCTGGGGGGTGAGGGGGCTGACGAGGGCTGAGGGGACCGGCTGGGGCTGGCAGGGGCTGGTGCAGGGGGGTGGCTAGCAGGAGCTGACAGGGGGCTGTGTCCTTACTGTTTGCAGCAAAGCGAGGAGCAAGGTTATCCGATTTAAGATACAGCTTAAAAGTAAGAAGAACGGCAGAGAGCCTAAGTGCTATGTAATCACAATGTTCTGCACTTTACAAAGGACAACCATAGTGAGCCAACCCACAGGGAGAAGGAGGAGGAGAACTTGTAACCATCAGGACAAAGAGCAAAAACTAGAGCTGCCACAACTACAACCAGAATGGTGCTGCCTGGACTTGCACCTGGAGGCAGCTTTGCTTGCTACGCTTCTGGGCCCTGGAATAGAACTAAAAGATAAAACAGCACTGGCTTAAAACATGGAGTTATTTTTTGTATGTGGAGGATTCCCCTGATTGTGCCTCAACTAAAGGTACCAATTTTGAGGCTCATCTTTCCCCTAGCAGAGTGCATAGAGCTCAAGGTTGTCAATCTTGCTGTAACACTGGGTGGTCCAAACATTGAGCTCAGATCATGGGGCTGTCGCTCTCCATCCTAGACCACAGGTGGTGCTAAGACCAGGGGCCAGGCTTGCCTATGTCAGTGTTCATCCACACTGGCCATTGCTGGGCCAGATACTGAGCATGTAGTTGGCAGCTGCAGACCCAGAAGCAACGGGTGTAGGCCTGCTGGAGGGAATATGGAAAAGGCTGGCTAGGTGCAGCCATGTGCAGCTGAGGTGACGTGTGAGTAAGAAATTCAAGTCATGCTCGGATTGTGTTGCCTGAGACAGAGATAAGACCAGAGCTGGAGTAACAGACCAGACCCCAAATGGAAGAGGACACCAGAGGTGGAGCTGCATGCCCCTTCCTGTTAGGGCCTCACCTGTGGGCTGGGCTGTGTCTCCAGGGCTAAGGAGAAATGTCACATTTGGGATGTAGTGACATAAACTCCTAGCAGGCAGTGGGAAGATATTTATGCCTGAAGCCAGGCTACCACAGTGTGTGTGTGTGGGGGGGGGGTCAGAAGGTCCTGGACAGAGGAAGAGGAGTCTGCAGGAAAACCCAGGAGGAGAGACTTGGAAGGTGGAGTAAGGTCCACTGTCTGGAAAGTGAGCCATGCCTACAGATATCCTGGTCGACAGGCTGGAACTGAGGGCAGAGGCATTGATTGACAGGAGAGGAACACTGAGGAGGGAGGGGTTCTCTGACAGGAAAAGGCAGGAGAGCTCACACACAGGAACAGAGGACACTGTTTTGAAGGCTTTATGGCAGTGCAGGAGGCAACCTGCTGCTTCTGTGGCTGAGGCTCTGGAATGCAAAGAGCCTGATTCTTCCTCCTTATTCTGAGGCCCCCCCAGATGACTTTGATGAGGGCAGGGGTTGAAAGCAGAATTGGTCCAGTAATACAGGGATACAGGGCAGTACAAACCACCTCTGTCCCTGGATAAAGGGAAGGAAACAGAAGTCAGTGAGGTAACAGGGCCAAGTGTATGCAGAGAGATGAAGTTCTGAGAGGAGAAGGTGGGCAGGGATTCATACTTGGTCTCAGACATGGGACACCCTGAGGCATCCACTACAGTGGGTTCCAGGAGACCTCTGTGCCCAGGAGTCCTGCTGCCTTCTGCACCTCTGCTGCTCTTCATACTGGGCACTGGAGGCAGCAGGTTGAGGAACCACCCCTTAGAGAGAACAGAAGGGTTGGGTGTCACTGCTGTGCTTGTGGCCTCAAATCCACCCCTGATGCTCTGACACACCATCTGTGTCTCCCTGTGTTGGTGCCATGCTGGATAGTGGCGACACAGTCCCAGGGGTGGAGGCAGCCTTGCAGGCCCCTCCCCCTTTGGCAGCAGGTGAATATTGTACATTTGCCACCTAGAACTGTGTTGCAGGCACCCGTTTCCTCTGTCTGCCCTACAATGGCATCTGCTACCTACACTGGATTTTCCTCTGGGAATCAGCAGAAGATGAAAAAGACAATGGGGACATTCAACTCACTTTCTTCCCCTATTACAAAGCCAGGGCAGGGCAGTGCTCTGTGGCTGAGTGATACCCTCAGCCTCACTTTAAGGACCTGACCTTGTCACAGATGGGGGTAAGGCTGAATTTTATCTGTAACACCAGACCTTGGTGGAGCCGAGTTCACTTGTGACTGTGGTTTTATTGGGAGTGGGAATTCACGTTAGGTCTGGGGTTTTACATTAACCCAGAGGACTCTTAACTGTTAAGGCCAGATAGCTGTGCTTCCATAGAGGACCTTTGGTAGTAATGTTCCATGGTGCCTTCTGGGGGAGCCCTAGAAAGTCACTGATACAACTAGGACAGACAGTACAATGGCACTTACTGTATGCCATTAAGACCAAGGGAGGGAAAGCAGAGCAGGGGCGTGGCTGCCTCATAACCTCTTAGGCTGTACTCATACTCAGGATGCTTTCCTCTGATGTGTTTATTTTGAAGATCAAGTTTTAAAGCAACCGGTAGCAAGTGAAGCAAGCGACTTCTTCAATATAAAAACACCCAGCCCTGAGTACAGAACAAATACATTCACAAAACAGCACCTGCCCCTACACACTGGAAACGTTACCTAGCACGGCTGTGCACAGTTAGAAAAGGCCTCGGGTGACACCTGACATCTGACCTGGCTTGTAAGTCAACTTGCTGCAGTTCCTGAGCCTCAGAACCACAGGTCACTGTCCCCACAGACAGCAGTACAGGAATCTGAAGCTTGTCCTGGGGCCAGTGGGGAGGCACAGAGCTGAAGAAAAAGCAACTCATTGCCACTGGGAAGGGTGCACAACAATCTTATGTGAGAATGTGAGGGAACAGAGAAGAGCCGCCTGGGGTTAATGGACAAGACACTGACTGCAAAAGAGACACAGAGAAGACCCCAGTTCCAGGTTCTTTGCTGGTCCCCTTGTCCTAGTCCTGAGACTCTGAAATAGGCTTCCCCACGCAGTAGGGCTGTGCTGATAGCAACCTGGGAAGTAAATGGAGTTAATAGTTCAATGGGGAACTGGGGCCCTGGGCTGCCCCTGGGCGTCTTGCCCCCAGAACTGAGCTCCTGCTCCTCCCCATGCTCCTGTCAGAGCCTCACCACTTACCTCTGTGTGAAGCAAGGGGTGTGGGCTCTCTATGGCTCTTGTTCAGTCTGGATCCCATCACTGGAATGAGTAAGCCTCAATTCTTCTCATTCTTCTGAGAGACAGACTCAGTCTTCATGGCCCCTCTGTACAATTCTGACCTCGACACATGCTTCCGCCTCCACATTGTCTGACTCCCTCCTCCTCCTCCTCCTCCTCCTCCTCCTCCTCCTCCTCCTCCTCCTGTTTTTACACCTTTCTGGCCCGCTCCTTTCTCCTTGATAGCCTCCACCATCAGTTTTCTCTAATATGCAAAAGCTGGTGAGAAGAGCAAGGTGACACTGCCAGCCCCCTGAGGTCATGAGCTAATCCGTAAACTGTCCACCCAAACACATGAGAACCTGCATAGAACAGAACAGAGTTCTGGAATTATGGCGGTGGTGGATATCCAAGATAATCATCTGGGAATCTCGGGTTGATAGCTCTTGGATCCCAATTTTGAACAGTGGTAGTGTCCTGGATTACTTTTCAGAAAGAAGCAATCCTTTTTATGACAGGACATGTAATAATGAAGTGGTCAAAATGCAGAGGCTGACGTTAGAGCACTTGAATCAGATGGTTGGAATTGAACACATCCTTTTACATGTTCGAGCCCATTCTTGTCATCATTCGAAAGCAACATCGGCAGTCTCCTGCACAAGTTATTCCACTGGCTGACTACCATAGCATTGTTGGAGTCATCTATCAGGCACCAGACTTGGGATCAGCTATAAACTCCAGAGTGCTTACTGCCGTGCATGATATTCAATTGGCTTTTGATGAAGCTATGTCATACTGTCGATACCATCCTTCCAAAGGATATTGGTGGCACTTTAAAGATCATGAAGAACAAGATAAAGTCAACCTAAAGGCAAAAGGAAAGAAGAACCAAGCTCTATTTTTCAAAGACAGCGTGTGGATGCTTTACTCATAGACCTCAGACAGAAATTTCCACCCAGATTTGTTCAGCAAAAGTCTGGAGAAAAGCCCATCCCAGTGGATCAGGCAAAGAAAGAGGCAGAGTCCCTGCCAGAAACTGTAAAATCTGAGGAGAAGGAGAGGGCAAAGAATGTTCAGCAGACTGTGAGCACTAAAGGTCCCCCTGAGAAACGAATGAGACTTCAGTGAATGTTGGACAGGAAGCTGGCCAGCTCCTTGTCAGTCACTATACCTCAGCACCATGAGGGCTCTTGAGCCTGGAAACACTATCGCAGCCCTCTCATTTGTATGGAATGCACTTGTTCTTTACAAAAGGACATTCTCCCTGCCATGCTTTCTATGTGAATATTTCTTAAATATCTTTTGTAATCTTTCCTCTACTGGACTTGGGCAGTGCACCTAACCCACAGATATGCCAGTATATGTCTTTAAAACTATAAAGTTATTTGTATATATTAAAAAAAAAAAGAACAGAGTTCTGTTGTGCCCTATGGGGAAGAATTTAGAAGTAACCCACAGGGCAAGAGAAGTTCCTGAGTCATGGGTGACCTGGGAATTGGGAAATACTAGGTCTTCTTGGCATTTGCATAACTGGCTAGAGAAGATAGATTTCAGCCATGGAGTCATTTATACATATCTCCCTATTATGCAAGTAAAGCCTGCAAGGGGTGGATGGATTTTCGGCCATGTAAAATTCCTAGGACCTACCAATGTTTGCATTGACTGGGAAGAAAGGCACATGGAGGTCAGAGTGAGGGCTCATTCAAATCAGCTGGACCACTGTGACTACAGGAAGCCACACCCATGTTGTCCAGAAGCTCCATGATGGAGTCTAGGTGTCTACAGATATAGCCAGCAGTATTCCAACAGCCACTGTGTGACCCCATTCCCACATGTCCTTTAGGATTTATGCCCTGCTGTGGGTGGTCCCAGGGGCATCAGGACATAGGCTACACATGGAGGTGCAAGTTCCACTTGTTCCAGTATCTGAGAATTAGATGAAGAGTTGGGGGTGTGTGTGTGCTTGTCACCTCTTTTCTCTGAAAGGACCACACGCAGGAAGACCAGAGGAATAGCCTTTAGGTCACTCATTCTGGTGGGGTCCTCAAAACCAGGAGGGAGCAGTAAGAGAAGAACATGTCACTGTTGGTGGCTGTGCCCTGCTGTGCCCTGCCCCCAGCTTATGAAGCACCCATGTAAAGCTTGTTCTGTCACTGGTACCCTTCCCAGTGGGACAACACCCCAAACCCAAATGTTTTGTGCAGAATTCTCAACAGATGCTAATAAACCAGGTCTGATGTCCTGAGACTGAGAAGCTTGTGTCTCAGAAGCAAGGGAAAGGCCAGACAGCATCCAACGCCATGGGTGTGCACAGAACTAGGGAGGAGCTTGTATTTTCCTCCATGCTCCTGCCTCTGTCTCAGAACAGCAGGTATACCTAGCTCCCTCCTCCCCAGAAAACATTTCCCCCTGGATATTGCATAGCTGACGATCTCAAGGGGCTCCCCTGCCTGCAGTCTTCATTCAACCCCATTGTCTGTACACAATCATGAACTAAGCTAATAATTAACACTTTTTTAAATGTGCCACTAGCAAATGGGCGCTACAGCTGTGCCCGGCCCACATGCTCAGGAGCAGGAAGCAGGCAGAGGTGCAGAGAAGGCAAGTCTGGGTGAAGGAATGGTAAGATAGAGGAAAGATAGGACAAGCAGGGTGAGTGGCAGGAGTGGTGGCTGGGTGAGAAATAACTCGGATGACAGGGAAAACTGACAGGGAAGAGGAACAGGCCACACCCGGGATACGATCAGCATCTCATGTAGATTAGCCCGAGTTAGACAGTCAAGACGGCTCAGCTCAGTGGGAAAAGTGTTTGCTGCCAAGTCTCAGGGCCTGAGTTCCAACCCTCTGGCTCACATGGTGGAAGAAGAGAACTGTCCTCTGATCTACACAGGTGGCACTGAGTCCTAGGTCAGAGGAAGCAAGAATAACAGTGACACATGTCCTCTTCTCAGGAGGGGACCCTGGGGATCATTTAGCAGTGGTAGATAGGTGTTCTCAAGTTTGAAGCCACAAAGGACACCATTTTTGCCTGGCACCTCCCTTAGGTGAAGCACATCCGTGCAGTACAAACGCCTCACATACAGGCTCTCTCAGGCACATTCTGGATTGCATGCCTGGATTTCCAGGCACCAAGCTGTGGTCAGGACTCTGTAAACTCTTCCACCCTCTTCCCCTGCAGCCAACAAGCCTAGTGTGGCTTCAGTGGACCACTGTCTCATATTTTAAGGTCTGTCCACAGGCCATGGCTCAGAACCTAAGGCCACCTGTCAAGAAAAGCTGTGAAGGCCTTTGATGAGACCCCAAGCAGGGATCACTGGAACCCAGGCAGGAGCTGTGACATTCCTCCCAAGCAAGGTCAGCCTTTTGGGGTGAGGACCACATCCCGCCCTGCCTGGCGTCTCTCTTTAACTTAGCTTTAATAGCAGCCTCACAGGCCACTCATCCATCATCTATGGCTGCTTCTTTGCTCTAAAGACAGAACTGAGTATTTCTTCTTTGTTTGTTTGTTTTTTGGGGGGATTGGTTTTTTGTTTGTTTGTTTTTTGTTTGTTTGTTTGTTTGTTTTTTGAGACAGGGTTTCTCTGTGTAGCCCTGGCTGTCCTGGAACTCACTCTGTAGACTAGGCTGGCCTCGAACTCAGAAATCTGCCTGCCTCTGCCTCCCAAGTGCTGGAATTAAAGGCATGCCCCACCATTGCCCGGCAGAACTGGGTATTTCAACAGAGTTGGGATGGTCTACAAAGTCAAGGCTGGTAACCTCTGGCCTTTGAGAAAATGTTGGCTGGCCTATCACTCCCCTATACAGAAAGTACATGCATCTCGCTAACCCTGGGGCCTTCACTGCTATCTGGAACCATCTGAGGATGGCTCACGTTGATGAGCATGTGCTGTGTACTGCATCTGGTAGCAGAGGCCACACCCACAATGCACAGGCAGCCCCATGACAAAGGTCTGTTCATCCCAAAACATCACTAGTAACAATGAGGGGAACCTGCTCTCCCCAAAGTAGAGGCCCAGTGATGACATTTTCTGGGCTCCTTTACTCTGCGACTGTGGAGATGACAACAGGACACCCTGTCCCTGCAAGAAGGTCCCCCTCCAAGATGTTTTTATCATCCATTTGCCCCATGATCATAACAATAGGACTCAGGCAAATGCTCTGCCTAAGAGATGGGTATGTGACCAAACTGAGCGTGACTAGTCAGGTTCCAGGTACCTTTGACCTAGCCAGTTCTTAAACTGCTTCTGAGATCACAAACCAGCCAAGCCAAACTCAGTTAAAACGGCTTTAATTCTACAATCCAGCCTCCCATGGGGCTCATAGCAACACTGCAATACAAGGAAAAGCTGGATGGCTCCATCTTCTTGGCTCTGCAAAGCCCCATGTTCTACCCCTCTTTCCCATACAGACTAGCCTAGCAAAGCAAACTCCATCTTTGGTTCAGGGTCTGAATGTCTTCAGAGCCTAAGATTCTGAAACTGTATGCTACTTTTCTCCTTCCCACTCCCTCTCCATCCTCTTCTCTTTTTCCTGGCTCCAGAGCCCCACGGCACAGTAATACACAGCCTCGTCCTCAGGCTGCAGTTCAGAGATGCTCAGATACCCCAGGTTCCTGGCCGTATCTTTGGATCCGGAGAAGCGAGGTGGGATATTGGAACCCTGGTGCTTGTCTGAGTGTGAGAAGTATCTCAGCAGATACTGGGAGGGTGGCCCGGCCTCTGCTGGTACCAGTAAATGCTGTAAATGCCAATGTTATCATTGCTGCTCAGGGTACAGGTGAGGCGGATGGTGGTTCCAAGGGAGGAAGAGGCTGATGGTGGCTGGTGCAGCATGGGCTGAGGGCCACAACCTGAGAAGATAGAAGCTTGCCCATCACTGGGGCAGAGCAAGGCAAGAGGAGGGCCAAGGAGGCTCTGGGCCCCAAGAGTTCCCTTACCTGTGAGGTGGGCCAGCAGCACGAGCAGGACAGACGTCCAGGCCATGATTCCAGACCTGCAGCACCCTGCCCCTGAGAGCCACTGCTCCCAGGCCATGACCAGCTAGGGAGCACTCTCCTCCCGGCTTTGAGGAGAAACCTCAAAGGGTCATTGCACCCCTGGTTCCTGCTCACCACCCTCCCAGGCTTTCTGGGCTCTGCAACGTCACTTACCAGAACGGTCTAATGGAAGCCTTTGTGGCTCTGGGTTTGACACAGGGAAACATTCTGGGAGGAAGCACCTGTTATAAGTCATGGGCCAGAACCCAGGAGCTAGGGGGTGGGCTCATCTCCCTGAGGGAGAGTGACCTCAGCTCCCCCCTGAAAGGCTCAGCCCCACGGGCGCAGATTTGTGGTTCACGTTTAAATGCCTGGTGAATGGGATGAGAGGATACACCCTCAAGTTAGTTAAAAAAAAAAAAAAAACCTCTTCATGCAGCAGGAAATAATTGGGGTCTCAGAGGAGAATGCTCTGATCCCTTCTGAACTCCAGAAGAGCCTTCAACCTGGATCTTCCCCACCTAGTACAAAGTGGCTTTAAAAAGAAAAAGTAGCAGGGGCCTAGCTTCCTGCCTCCCCACATTCAGCTCACTGCACATGTGTCTGCTACACACATGTGCTAAGACTGAACTGTACCTCAGTCTTACACTGAAGCCATATTCTCTAGTGGACCTATATGTGCAGGAGCAATTAGAAAAAATTAAGCTTAAATGAGGTGGGGGTGGGGCCTAAGCCAATAAACTGGCATTCTTATGAAAACACAAAGATGAACAGATACTGTGGCTGAGGGACATCAGGAGAAGGTCTCCATCTCTGTGCTGAGACATCCCATGTCAGGTCCTGTTAGATGTTAAAGATTCAAACCCACAGGACATGCTCCCCCAGAGATACTCACGGACCAGACTCGCTGCAATTTGCATGAGGTTTATTGAAGAATTGATAGTGGCTGGTGCACCAGGACCCCTCTGCTCGAAGGCAAGAGGGAACCCTGAATTGGGGTAAAGGGTGGTTTATATACAAGTTTACAAAGACAGTTAATTGCTTCTTGGACAATATTAAAAAAAGATTTCTCGGGGAGGGGGGATTGGTAAAAGGGATGACATCTAAAATGTAAATAAATAAAATATTCAATAAAAAATTGTTTTTCAAAGTAAACAACAACAACAAAAAAAGATTTCAAACATTTGTTCTGAAGCCTAGTTTCCGTTCCCAGGTTCAGTTCCTAAGTAACTCAAATTTGCACCTTATCTTTTACAACAAACAGAATCAGCTTAAGTAGCTTCTGTTTACCCAGGTTTTACTGTGCTAAGGGCTCATAAACTCTTATCTTGAGTCTTTTTTTCCTGGAATGTTTGTTTGAGTCTTTGAAATGTGCTTCTCCCGGGATGTGTCCCTGGGGGAAGTTAATATTTGAGTTTAAAACCGAAATCTGAGCTTTTTATTGATTTTAAGTTTTTACAGTCCTTCCTCTAGAAAGCTTAGGAAGACCCTGCTGACACCTGACTTTGGACTTCCAACCTCCAGAGATAGAAGAGAGTTCATTTCTGTCATTTAGGCCGCTTAGTGGGCAGAGCCTTATCCCCTGCAAGCTTAGGTAATGGATGCAGAAGTCTCCCACTCAGTGTGGGCTACAGTAATAAGATGTCATCCACTGGGTATCAAGTAAACAACAGAAATTCATCTTTTACACATCTCGAAGCTGCAAAGTCCAAGTTCAGAGCTCCAGATCATTCTATCTACTGAAGGCTTGTTTTCTGGCTCCCAGAGACTGCGCCTGTTTCTGACCTCGCATGACAAGGGAAACGGAGCTCTGTGGAGCCCTCTCATAAAGACTTACAATCCTCAAAGGCCCCACCCCGTCTCCGTCACCTTAGAGGTTACTATTTCAGCCTGTGAATGTTAGGAGATGCACATATTCAAACCATAGCCAAAGTGATTCCAGAGTGGCCCCAAGAACCTCTCCCACATGCTCATTCTCCTACAAAAAACTGGAGTTTCTGGACCCTTGAGCCCTTCTGCTGCCTATGTGACTCCTCATGTACCAGCTAACACTGAGCCATCTTGTCTGCCAGTCACACATACTAGGGTCCACCTGAATCTTAAGTGAGGCTGTGTCTAGGACAACACTGGAATCTTTTCTTCCTGTATTCTCCCAGACCAACATCATCAGTTCCAAAGGAGGGTGGGAAGGCCTCTGCAGGCATGTCCTGCAGCCTTGTCCGGTCATGGTTATAACCATGTCTATGGCCTGTTGCTCCTACCTCCTCACCTTGCAAATGCTTCGAGGCAGAGGATAAACCACTGGACACTCAGTTTCAGAATGAGAGGGAAATTGTGGTCATTCATTCACTCATTTCTATATCCACTAGCCTGTCCATGTGTTTGGCTTGTGTTTGTAAAAGGTACCCCACATCCAACCATACAGACACCCTGGTCCCACACCCAACCATACAGACACCCTGATCCCACACCTAACCATACAGACACCCTGGCCTCAACTTTGTTTTTACAGACTTGACCTTTTCTTCTAGGACCCTCATACCACCCACCTGGAAAGATTGCCCTCAAATGGATACCACATGTGAGGGAAAATGTCTGAAGCCTCCTGGACACTACAGGATATGGTCTTGGTGTTATGAAATATAATATCACGAGGAGGTATTTTTAGTGGGCCTGAGGCAAGGTCTACCCATGAGAAATTACACCATGCAACAGATCCGGGGCAAAAGAGGTTTATTGAGGGAGGGGAGAGGAGTGAGAACCTGAGGACGGGATAGAGGCAGGCAAGTGGACATGTAGACAGACAGGGAGCAGAGAGGAGCCATGAGAGCAGAAAGAGGGTCAGAGAGGGGTCTGCAAAGAGAGGGAATGCAGAGAGGTCTGGAGTGGCTGGCAGGCCTGGTTATCCCTAGCACGCACCTGGTGCACCTGGCCACAGCAGGTAATAACATGAGCAATTGCTGGGCCCCTGGGGGCAGCCCAGTGGAATTGCCTGTATACTAACACCTCGACCCTGGAACATTTGCATTTGGAAAGAGGTTCCATACTGTTGAATTATGCTTTGTCTTGGCCCTGCAACCCCACCGCCACCTGTCTCTTCTGTCATTCCAGTGCCCAACGTCTAGACTTTTAGATGGTGGAGTATGACAGCTTGATGGAGTTGATATGTTCCATCCTTCTTCCAGGCTATATACAGCCCTTCTTTGGATCAAAACAAGGTTATCGAGTATAGTGACAGACTTAAGGCTACCAGAAGCCATTCAACCCTTCTGCTTAGTGTGTAGATACTTTATAGATTGTTTTTATTATTGTTGTATGGCAATACCCTGTGCATTGATACATTCCGTCCTACAGAGAAGTTCCTTAAATAACAGGATGTTTTAAAAGGAGGTTCCTTAAGACTCAGGAAGTCAACAACTCAGAATTTTCAGGAAGTCCCTGAAACTAACCAATTTCACTAGGCCCCTCCATCCCCAATCTTATGCAAGCAGTAAGGACTGTTAAGAAACACTTGGATCAGCAGAGTTAACTAGAAGAGGCTCAGACCAGCAAGGCTACCCAGAAGAGACTCATATAAGTATAAGGGACATTCTCCAGTCTGTTGATTTGATTATACATTGTATAATGAGTTCCAGGTTTCTAGATTTTATGAACTGTAATGGTTAATATTAGTTTTAATACTATGCTGGAGATGTATATATATATATATATATATATATATATATATATATATGAAACAAAAATTATCTTGATGGTATTAAAATTTGTTTTGAGATTTGTATATTATAGAATATAAAACCTTGGTGAATTAATCTCTTCATAAGGCAAGTTGAACTGACCTGCTTGAACTCCTGATGTCCTAGACTTCCAGCTGAAGGTAAGGGGCACCTAAAAGCCTACCACCAGACTCCATTGGCAGGTCTCAAGGGGGCAGGGACCAGATGAGTCACCCACAGTGGCTCGTGGAGGCATTCTGTCAGTACACACTATGGCCTTCATAGACCAGGCTAGTAGATATCAGGAAAAAGCTTCAGAGGCTAGAGGGACTACAGTCATTAAAGGATTTAGTGTAGGTTGCTGAGAAAGTCTACCATAACAGGGAGACAGAGAAAGAGCAAATAAAGAGAAAGGAAGAAGATGAAAGAGAGATGAGAAAAAGAAAGGCAACAGGAAAGAAATTTACAGAGAATCTTGGCTACAGCAGTTAGGGAAAGCAGAGAAGGGAGACTCCAATCAAAGAGGGATAGAAAACTCCTTGAAAAGGACTGGTGTGCACATTGCAAGGAGAGGGGCCGCTGGGCCCCACGAGTGTCCCAACAAACGGAAGCTGGGAGCAGGAAATCCCAGGCCTTGGAAAAATCACCCTCAAACAGCAAAGGCGGTAGCCCTGGGGGAAGACAGCGACTAGGAAGGATGGGGTTTGGACCCCCTCCCTGAGTCCAGGGTAACCTAGAAAGTAGAGGGGAAACTCACTTAATTCTTGGTAAATACAGGAGCTCAATACTTGGTTCTCCTCCAAGCCAATGGTCCCATTTCCAAGAAAAGATCTTGGGTCCAAGGAGCCACTTGCACTAAAATATATTCATGGACTACTCGAAGAACAGTGGACCTAGGGATGGGTCGGGTGTCCCATTCATTTATGGTCATCCCAGACTGTCCCTACCCTCTGTTAGAGCGAGACTTACTCTCCAAGATGGGGGTCAAGATACACTTCCTGCCTGATAGGCTGCAACTAACTGACCCAAAAGGAGAACACATGGGTGGAAGAAAGACCTCTCCAACTGATCCCTGCCGGGAGCCAAAGCTACCTGCTCTACAGACGGGAGTAGCTTTCTCTATGCTGGTCAGAGACGAACTGGTGCTGCTGTGGTGGACAGAACAAATGTCATCTGGGCTGAACCTCTCCCCTCCAAATGTTGGTGCAGAAAGCAGCCTTGGAACTTGGGGCCGGCAAGAAAATTAACATCTACATGGATAGCAGGTATGCCTTTGCCACAGCCCAGGTCCACAGGGCTATATACCAAGAGAGAGGAAGAAATCAGACTAAATCGCATCAGAAGAAATCTTGGATCTCTTGGATGCCCTGATGAAGCGCAACTGTGAGTATTTGTTGCCGGGGACACCAGAAGGGAGGAGACTCAGTGGCCTGAGGCGATACCCAGACAGATCAAGTGGCTTGAGAAGTGGCTGTACAGGAGCCTGTCCATGTTATGGGCCTGCAAGAGACACCCACTGGGAATGGGACTAGATTAAGAGATGGCCTCACTTAAAACACACAGAAGAAGAAAGAAGTCAGATTGCTAGCCACCCTACCAACTGTTACCTAGAGAAGAAAGGACAATGGCACACACAAGAAGGGAGAACTATGCTCCCCAGAAAGCAAGCAAAAGACTTATTAGGCCAAATGCACAGAAGGACTCATTTAGGGGATAAGTTCATCTAAGTGGTCAAGGGATCTAAGACATACGTAATAGACCTCAGGGTTTTAGCCAGAGATACAGTAGAACAGTGTAAGGTATGCCAGCAAGTAAATGCTTATGCAGCCAAGAGTGAACAGGGCAAAAGACCTAGGGGAAAACAGCCTAGAGTATATTGGGAGGCCGATTTTACATAAGTTAAGCCATAAAAATATAGTTACAAATACTGTCTAGTATTTGTAGATACTATCTCTGGATGAGTCGGGGCTTTCCCCACCAAGCAGGAAACAGCTACCATGGTAGCCAAGGAGATATTAGAAGAAATCTTCCTGAGGTTTCAAGTGCCTAAGGCAATTGGATTAGCCAACGGTCTTGCTTTTGTTTCTAAGATAAATGAGGGACTGGCAGAGATATTGGGGATTAATTGGAAGCTTCATTGTGGTTACCGTCCCCAGAGCTCAGGGGCAGGTAGAAAAAAATTAACAGAACCCTAAAAAGAGACCTTAACTAAATTGTCTTTGGAAACTGATGCTGCCTGGGGAGTGCCCCTTGCCCTGGCCCTGCTCTGAGCCCAGAACACCCCTCCTGTGTGTGTGGGACCCCCACTCCCTTGACCCCAGCTCTTGACCACAGAAGTGACTTTTCAGGCTGATAAGGATCTCCTTCTTCCTTCCTTCCTTCCTTCCTTCCTTCCTTCCTTCCTTCCTTCCTTCCTTCCTTTCTTTCTTTCTTTCTTTCTTTCTTTCTTTCTTTCTTTCTTTCTTTCTTTCTTTCTTTCTTTCTTCGAGACAGGGTTTCTCTGTGTAGCCCTGGCTGTCCTGGAACTCACTCTGTAGACCAGGCTGGCCTCAAACTCAGAAATCCGCCTGCCTCTGCCTCCCGAGTGCTGGGATTAAAGGTGTGCGCCACCACTGCCCGGTGGTGACAAGGATCTTATGGCTCAATTGCAAGCTATCAGCCACCAGGAATTGTGGCTTACACTTAGTGCCATGTATATAACACAGTTACCCTAGAGGTTCCACATGAGTAAGAAAAGTGGAAAGGGCCGTTCCTGGTGTTGTTGATCATCCCACCCTCTGTTAAAGTGGATGGGGTAACTCATGTCAGAACAGCACCTGCACCTGATGCCAACTGGAGAGCAGCCAGACACCTGAGCAACCCCCTCAAGCTCAAGATCACCTGCCGTTCTGCAAGGCTGGGGAAACCATTAAATGACTATGGTGTATCTTCCTTCCCGTGTTGAGCCTCAGCACCCCTTACAACCCTACCAAAGTAACTTGGCAAGTAATGTCAGCCACTAGGGATATGGCTTGGTCCACTACAGTGGAATGCCCCCCTTGTGCCTGGTGGTCAGACCTTGTCTTTGATCTCTGTAAGTTAGTGGCAGGCCTTTACTCCTGGGATATCCCCACCCTAGAGACACAGGGGCAGGGATTACCTGAATGTCAGGGACAAGGGACTTCTGAATCTAAACTGTGTCCCAGAAGCAGCCTTAGAGGGTGGGGCTTAGGGTGCAGACACCCGAAGTTGAGTGTCCTGTGAGAAACCCCCATATTTGTGTGCCCCTGAGATGAGAGAAGCCGGCAGCAGGTCCATCAGTGGGGAGGGAGGGCAACTACTTTTTCTATGTTACCTAAGGGTGTGGAACATTGGGAAACACATACTGAAGACCATTCAGGGAGTGAGAGGAGGATAGTTAAGGATTCAATGGCAAAGGTACGGGAGGGACTAGCCAAGAGAGAGAGGGGGAGCAAACCCTAGGATGGTTTGAGTCTGGGTTTAATAACTAACTCCCCTCGTTTACTACATTGTTAGAACCACTGATAATGTTGTTCCTGCCTCTGACTTTTGGCCCCTGCATTTTGGATCACTTAGGTGCTCGTACTAAAGATTGCATAGATGCAGTACAGTTGATGGTCCTGAGACAAAGATATCAAGAGCTAGGTAGAGAGGACCAGAGATATGAGCTGCATAACTATCCACAAGAGCTTCAGGACTGAAGCGTGCACAAAGACAAGGGGGGAATGAAGAGGTCAGCTCAGGAACTTCAGAAAGGTCATGGGACACTTGCTCCCCAGGAAGGGAGAGGCTGATTAACATTTCTCAGACTACAGGGGAGGGAACCCACCTATGGGTGGGAAGGCCCAGAGCGCGTAGACATATTCTGCAGGACGGACCAACTTTTGCCACCTACAGACAAGAGAAGTCCCTGCCACCTTATCCCCTAAAGATCAATCAGTTTAAAAAGTCACACTATTCTGCCAATCACATTATGCCTAATGACTGCTAAAAACTGTATAAAAACTGGCCAAATGGGCTGCCCAGGGTCGCCACCTCTCCTTCGGTTACAGGACAACCCCAACACGTTGGAACAATGAATTCCTCTTGCTTTTTTCATCGATTCCTGGCTCCTCGTGGTTCACTCAGGGGGTCTCCAGTAAGCTAAGGTTTGCCAGAGTCTTACTCTGGCACTCAGTGTGGTTCACAATTGTTTCTGCTGCCTTCGGATCAAGATGTAGAACTCTCAGCTGCATCTCCAGCATCATGGCTGCCTGGGTGCCACAATAACAATAATGGACTGAACCTCTGAAACTGTAAGCCAGCCCCAATTAAATGTTGTCCTTTGTAAGATTGCTGTGGTCATGGTGTCTGTCCATAGCAATAGAAACCCTAAGACAGTCATGGTGAATCTGAGCAACCTCAGATTTACAACAGAGCTGTCACCTATGATGAAGTGGGCTTTGGTGAAGAACTGTTTTTAAGTCCTCTCTGTTCCCATAAGGAGCCCCAGTAAAACTAAGTGGTTCTCTAAGCTGGACTTTGGGCTGTTGTGCTCTCTGACTGGGATGAGCAAATGCTTGTCCATGTCCCCCCAGAAACAGCGTCAAACTATTACCTCCTGCTTCATGACAACCACCCAAAGCACTGCAGTTTCAATGATAAATCAATCCTGGTGTTTGCAGAGCCGCCTTCTGGTTGCATGTGTGGTCAAGTGTGGTCAGTGGTGGCTGCAGCCAATGGACTGCAAGGTCCCAGATGGTAGTTCATTCTTGATGCAGCTCTGATCTCAGTGAGACAGTCCCACCCCATCCAGGGGTCCCTCTGGTCCCTAGTTTCCTGCTATTTTTCTTTTCCCTTTACTTCTCCATGGAGGGCACATCCTGTGAAGTGTTAACCGTGTACAGTCTTCCTCCCCTTCTCGCTCTTCTCACATGGTACTGAGCCACACTGCCTCCAGCCACTTGCTAACACAAGACCTTTGCTGTGACCCAATGCCTATTTTCCTGATCCTCCCAGAACAAGGCTCTTTCTTTCCAACGTCACAAGCTCAATGTTTAGTCTTCTGTCACATGACAAGCTACAGTTGTCATACGGAAACTACAGTGATGGTCATCTGTAAACAAAGATTTGGTTTTGGCTTCCTGTTTCAGGGATCGCAATGCATGGCTGCTCGCTCCTGGACCAAGGCAGCACGACATAGCAGAAGTGGATGCTGGAGGAAACGCATTCACTGCATGGCAGCTGAGAAACAAAAGAGAGAAGCACTTGGGGTCCCAGCACCCACTTCAAGGTCATACCACCAGTGACCCAACTTTCTTCCCTAAGCCTCCACATCTTAAAAGTCCACCATCTCCCAATAATGCCACAGGCTGGTGAGTGAGCCTCCAACACATGGCCCTTGGAGGACATTTAAGATCCAAACCAGGGCAGCAGTTTTACTGCATCAGGTAGATAGCGAACCAGACTGTTGCTTTATTACATAGCTTGATGTTAGAGCATTTCCCTAGCATGGATAGAGTCACTCCCCAGTAGACATAAGCATGGATAGAGTTCAATCCCCAGTACAAGAAGAGAGAGAGAGAGGTGTGTGTGGGGGGGTGTATTTGAGAAGCAGCTCAGCTCTCTCTCCAATGAGCTATCATGAATATGGGATATTTGGTTGTTTGTAGCCAAAATAATACTCTTTTTTTGTTTTTTGTTTTTGTTTTTCGAGACAGGGTTTCTCTATGTAGTCCTGGCTGTCCTGGAGCTCACTCTGTAGACCAGGCTGGCCTCGAACTCAGAAATCCACTTGCCTCTGCCTCTCAAGTGCTTGGATTAAAGGCATGCGCCACCACTGCCCAATGAAGACCCCCACTCCTGGGAGACCCTCACTCAAGTCTCGGGATGACACGACCACCCATTAATTCTTGCAAGACACCGAAACTGGATGCAACAGCAGAGGTTTATTTGGGAGGAACAGCCGGCTGTTGGTCAATTCGTTTGCTCACACAGGAGCTGAATTGACCCCAAATGCTGGTCTGAGGAGAGTTTTTAAAGGAGAAAACCACAAATCAGGGGATGAGGAGAGGCGAGGGGGTTGCCAAGGAGACATAGCATAAAAATAGCGGAACATTCCAGAGGAACCCAACCTGTGTGAGTCAGGGTCATGTGAAAACACTCTGTACACTATTTTTCTCAGGAATGCAGTCCTGCCCAGTCACTGTGGTCACCAGTTCCATGGTTCCACCTAGCTGAATTCCATTCTTCTCTTTTTGTGCTTAGCCAGTTCCCATAACTGGCCGGTTCACATTCTTAGCCTGCTTCAAGAGAAAAATTTCCATGCCTTTTAAAGAAAAACCTAAAGAAGAACCTATGTATATTTTATAAAATGATCTTTATAATTTTTCATTCTACACCTGGCCTCTTTCCTTTTTTTAAAGATTTTATTTATTTTATATATATGACAAGAGGAGGGCATCAGATCCCATTACAGATGGTTATGTGGTTGCTGGGAATTGAACTCAGGACCTCTGGAAGAGTCAGTGCTCTTAACTGCTGAGCCATCTCTCCAGCCCCAGCTGTGTAGTTCTTACTTTTCACTTTTAGATGTGTGTGTGTGTGTGTGTGTGTGTGTGTGAGAGAGAGAGAGAGAGAGAGAGAGAGAGAGAGAGAGAGAGAGAGAGATTTTGTGAATATGAAGAGCTTCTGGGGTCACTTGGCGGGAATATTGGCCAAGGACAAGGAAATGGGCTTCAGGCAGGAATCTGACGTTGGGCCATGCCGAGGAAGTAATTTCAGGCAGGAATCTAAATCTTAGGCTAGAACAAATAAGTAGGCTTCAGGCATGAAAATGACTTTGGGCTAGGACAGGGAAGTAGGCTCAGATATTTTGGTCATCCTGATAAGCCCTTAGAAATAGTGATCATGGGACTTTGTTTATTGTCTTGCTTGTTCCTTGACTATTTGCATTTATTGTATGGCTAGTTCCTCAACCTAGAACTGACCTAAATACTTACATGTAATTAAAATGGTATAAAGCAGATTGGAGAAAAAATAAACCTGCCTCACCCTTCAGCCTCAGAACTGGCTGGGGTCATGCTGCAATATTGTCTAATCGTCTTTTTTCTTTTTAATCCTCACTCCTGCACTGGAGAACCTGTTGACTGACTGGGCTAACTGACTCAGTTTGTGTGTGTATGTCTGTGTCTGTGTGTGTCTATTTGTGTGTATGTGTGGGTGTTTGTATGTGTGTGTATATCTGTATCTGTGTGTGTATTTGTGTGTATATGTGTGTGTGTCTGTGTGTATATGTATGTTTGTCTGTGTGTGTATATATATATATATATATATATATATATATATATGTGTGTGTGTGTGTCTGTGTGTATATGTATGTATGTCTATGTCTGTGTATATGTGTATTGTGTGTATGTGTACATATGTTATATACATGCATGCTTCAGATTCCCTGGAACTGGAGTTAAGGATGGTTGTGAACTACCATGTGGGTTCTGGGAACCAAACTCAGGTTCATTACACAAACAAGAAGGGCTTTTAATTGCTCAGCCATCATTTCAATCCGTTGTTGTTGTTGTTGTTGTAGAGATCCAGTGAGCTGAGCAGGCCCTGTACCTCCCACCAGATCCAGCACAGAAGTTCCACTGAGGTGACTCAGGAAACCACGGGTCATTTTGAGACCCTGGAACTTGGGAAAGTCAGGCGTGGATCCAGTCCCTGAGCCACCAATTTGGGCTCCTTGTCAGGGCCATGACTTATTCAGGGTTTCCTTCTTCTGAACCAAGGGCTTGGTTATTGTTCTGGGGTTCCATCTGTGAGCTGAGATTCAGGCCCGGGTCAGGCCTTAGGGATGCCAGCATGCCTCCGCTGAGTGTTGTCTCATGCCTACGGCTTGCTGTGTCCTCCCGCTGGCTTTTCAGGCAGTGCAGGCCACGGCTCATGTTTACTGAGTTATTAGGGATGAAGGACTTTCAGATATTTGCTCATCACAGTTCTGTGTCCTGTCTTTTCTTACTGCTAATGTCTGAGCTGCTGACGCAAGCAAAGACAGCAAGCTGAGCACAGATGCTGCCTGCTTGGACCAGCTCGCCTTTAGCAGCCCCTGGGAGCATCTTATCATTAAGTCCTGTAGCTCTGACGGCAACAGAGGAATCTGTGCTGTGCTTCACACATCTGCAGTGTGCTAGCCTGCCTGAAAGGGGAGTCTGGCCTTGGGATCTGCCCCCATTCCTCCCAGTTCCCCCAACCAGCTCCTACCTATCAGCAGGCTGCTCAGGTATCCCCAGCACGAGACAGTGGGGTCCAGCAGGAAAAGCTCCAACTGGTAGTGAACTGGGATGGAATGCACAGCAAGGGGATACCTTGTGAGTTGGAAGGCACAATGATTAGTAGCAATAAGACCTGTAAGATTGACATTAATGGCTTACCTGGTACCATCTATCTTGTTGCCATGTCAATCTGGGAATCCTCCAGGCCTTCAGCATCATATTGGGACCGCTGAGATAGATATCACTATAGATTAAGCAAATACTGCACTTGTGGTCTCTCCAGTGTGAGACAGCCATTGTTGACTACCTAGACCATATTGTGCAAGCCAGTCTAATAAATCCCATATAAACAATTTTTCTATCTGTTCATTTCTTTCCCAGCAGCCCCAGAAGTTTTAAGGCTGTGGGAGGGGGTTGTTGAGAGACGGCAGCAGCAGATACCTCAAATGCATCCCTTACTCCCTGGCTCCCTGATTTTCTGAGCCCTTCAGGTCCAACTCAGCCCTGCCTACAGATATTTGTGGAGATTTGTGGATGTTGGCTTCGGTCACAGCACCTGGGCTCTTGAGGGGTGACCTTGTTCAATCACTCTGAATGAGTGAAGAAGCACCACCCCGCCAGAAGCAGCAGACACAAACAAGGTTAGACTTCCTGTCCTACTGCAAAGGCCAGGCAGGAACCAATTAGGCTTTTAATTCATTACCTGGAATTTCCAGTGGGCAAGTTTGGGGACCTTCATTCCCAGATATGGCTCGGAGTGGATCCAACTGGCCCTTCCATGGAGCTCTTCAGAGGCTAGCGGAGCTCTCTGTGCTAATGTGTCATCCACCAAGTTGATCCAGGATCTCTCTCTCTCTCTTCCTACTCTGTAATCCCAGATGTGTTCAGACAAATCAGCCAACATCACCACAGTCTTCTGTAACACACTATCACTCTTCTAAGGGTTCATCGTAGACCTTAATGAGAACCCTCTGCTTTCTTGCAACATCCTGGGGCAGTGGTTCTCAACCTGTGGGTCTCAATACCTTTGGAGGTCAAACAACCCTTTCACGGGGCTTCATATCTGATATTGTGCACACTCGATATTTACTATTCATAAAGCAGTAAAATTGCAGCTATGAACTAGCAACAAAAGTAATTTTATGGTGGTAGGGAGAAGGGTCACCACAACATGAGAAACTGTATGAAAAGGTCACAGCATTGAGAAGGTTCAGGACAGCTGCCCTAGGGGTTTGCCAGAGTCCACCTCACCCCAGGAGATGTGCTGGAGTCTCAGTTAGCTGTCGCACGTGTTAACCTTGCTGGCCCTGATTCCCCACATCTTACCACAGAAGCACTGGGGTTACAGGTAAACATATTGGGGTAAGCCTCCTCTGATGGTTAGTGCATTGGATGGAATGAAGGAGCTCTATGAGACAAAAGAGCTGACCTCAAATGCTTAGCTGCGAGTCTGTGCACTGAGTTCACAAACTAAGAAAAGAGTCTCTTCTGAAAGTCACCCAGGTCCATATCTGTTAATATCCTTATTTTTAAGGATGAAGAAACTGAAGGTTAGCTTTAAAAATCTAGTAATGACAGCCAAAATAATGCTACTTATCCAGTAATGAGAGAACGGAAGATCTGATGCCAAACTGTGTCGCGCCCGCCTCGCCAGCAAGGATGACGCAACAACAGGATCCTTCCTCACGCACTTTATTGGGGAACACACCATTGATTGTAAAGTGAAAGACCCCAAGCCTGAAATGGGTGCTGCTTAAATAGTTATCCCAACTGTGTATAAGTGTCTAATTGGTGCTTCTTGCAGAACTTCATTTACATACTGCTCGGGAGGGTGAGGAGCTGCGTCTGAAAGATACGCAGGCTCACAGCAGGTGTTTACGACTCTGAATGCAGTTGTTTTCCACCTCAAACAGAGGGAACAAGCGCCATCTTCTAATGGCGGCTCCTTACATCTCCCCCTATTTTATTTTTTAAGAGCAGGCACTGGCCAATATCCCTCTCTTAGGCTAGTTGACGTGCCCCCATAGCCAGCATCAACAGGACAAAATTCCAATAAGGAAGGGTGAGTTCCCTGTCTTAGGCTACGAGGGTTGCACCCATGCCTGGCATTCTCTGTGCAAGAGACTGTGCACCCAGGTCATGGCCACTCGTTATTCCCGTCATGGGGTTGACTCACTACCTTTAATCCTAGATGATGTGCCCCTGGCTTATGGCATCAACCTACTCCCGTCATTGGGATCAATGGCAGCTGGCCTGAGAAAAATTATGGCAGCTCGACTCATTCTCTCTTGTGCAATGGGACTGAGCCCCAAGAGGTGCAAGAACTGAAGTTCGAGGCTGCTATTCCTTCAGCAACAGGTTCATCCAAACCTGGGGAGATGTGTCTTTTGTTTTATTAAGATGGAGCTGCCCTTGGCCTGTCTGGCACGGTACCAATCATGACTCAAACTCAAGCCCGATCAAGCAATTTCCATCTTGGGGGAATAAGCGATCAAGGACTGATAGTTAAATACAGTCTTCCCTACCCTACCAGGTGCAATGGAAACAAGTCCTCTGGGTGCAAGGGCTAAGGGAGACAGATAGAGATGCAAACACCCATCCCTGTGCAATGGAGTCATCTCCCAGGGGTGCAAGGGCTGTTTGCCTCAATATTCAGGTACCAGAGCTACATAGACAAGGACCAGCCAGGCTAAGACTCCTCACCGACCCAGTGCAATGGGCTGAGCCCTTGGGGTGCAATGGCTGAGGGACCTGTTTGCTGGCTATTTCTTTAACATGGATAACCAAATTTCAGGAGATGAACCTTGTTCGAGGGCTAGCAATGCTTGAGTAATTAGTACTTTGTCTCTTCGTTGACGAAATTTAAGTTTGCAAAGCAACCATAGATACAATACCAGTCCGCAACAAACTGCAGCCCCAAAGAGAACTACCCCTATCCATTCCTTAAAGTAGGAAAATGCAGAAGTTAGCCAAGAAGTAAAATCTCCCACAGTGATAGGATTGATGCGGGTTCTATTCAGTACGATAATCTCCATCAACAGACGATTCTGCAACCGCTCCGCTTGCTGAGACCAATTGCCTTTTAAAAAAATTAGACAACAGGTTACCATCTTTAAAAGTAGAATTATCATACCTCAATGGGGTAATGCACATATGTTTAGTATGACTAACACAACTTAGCTGTACAATATCTACAATCTCTTCCAATTTGCTTTGAAGAAGGTCCACTCTCTGATTAACCAGAAGAATACCAGAAGTGAGATGAGCATTCATTTGATGCTGTGTAACCAAAGCATCCGCAGCTCTTTCTACTAAAGCATCAACAGTTTGAGCTGCATTTACTTGATTGGCCATTGCTATACCTGCAGTCACAGTAGCTGCTGCTGATACTGCTACAGCAGTCACAATTGCAGCTGTAATACCAAAATCTCTTTTTTGTCTAAATAAAGTGGCTATAGGAAAATCATCTGGATCTGCTTCCACAGGAATTGGCACAAAAGTAGGTATATGTACTATTAAGGCCAAAGATAAAGAACCATTCCAGCATTCAGCTAAGTAGCAGGTAACATTATTTGCGCTACAGTTCAGAAAACTTGTATTATTTTCAAACTCAGCCAATATAAAGAAAAATGGAGGTGAAACACATACAGGGGCAGCTGGGGCAGATGCATTCACCAGCTCGCCATTTACCTTAATCCTATCCAGATAAGGATAGCTATTATTAGAGCAGGTGGCTGAGATATTTTGTATCACATGATATAGACCTTGCATAGAGACAAATGCAGAAAGGCTAGTACTGGCTCCAGCTATATTTGTTAGTATCCATTGATAAAAGGGCCATATATCTCGCCTTCCTGTTCGAATACCAGTCTTGTTGATAGCAGCCCATTTTATAGGAGGTGAAAGGGCAAACCCTGAAGCAATCTCCATGTCAGGAGATTCTTTAGATTGACATGGCATAAAAACTGGAGGAAAAGATAGATCAGGGGGACACCAAGGTAAAACTTTCTTGTATGTTGCATTATGGTTGGGCCATTGTGATGTCCAAGGTGCAGTAACATTACTCCGGAGCAACATGGTAGTTATATTTAATAAGGCCCCGTCATTATTAGAAATATTTCCTGAACTTTCCATCTTACCAGCTGACACCTGCTTTAGTGCCTCAACCAAGACTCCGGTACCAACCTTGCTAAATGAGACAGGATCCACCCAGTTAGTTAACATGGTGTTCCTGAGTACAATACACGGAGTATGAGCTTTAGCCTTAGTAGTAAAGCAGAGAGTAAAATTCAATGGAAATGCAGTGGCATTGTATAAAACAGGCTCTTGTCCCATAGGCATAGCACACGGGACTTCCATAAAACATTGAGTAGAAGTAAACAATGGCAACACAGTAGAACTGGCATGAATGGGCATAGGTACGGGCCAGGATCTAACTATTGCCCATAACTGAATACTTAGCACTTCTTCATAAGTCATCATGACTAAAAGTGTCCACCACAGCTTCTTCATTCTTCTTAGAAAACGTCCTTGGCTCCGCAACAACTCTGGTTAATCTTGCTGGCACCCAGACAGGATTTTCTTCAATCTGTGGGAAAACACAAACAGCTCCCCTGGATCTGGTAAGCACTGGATCCAGGCCTCTCCATGAGTTTGTCAATACATCTTTCCATTTCACCGTTTCCCGTGTCTCTTCCACAGGATTACTATGCCTGTCAGCAGCAGTCAGCCCCTTCTCATCCAGTTTTAAAAAGTTAAGTGTAAATAGAGTTAGAGACAAGGGCTGCTTTAGGAGCCAGTGATGATTCCATAATTCCCCCTTTTTGTTTTTGCAGATACATTTTCAAAGTTAGATTGGCTCTTTCAATGATGCCTTGACCTTGAGGATTGTATGGCAATCCAGTACGATGCTGCACTTGCATGCGCACACAAAATTGTACAAAAGTTTTAGCTGTATACGAAGGCCCATTATCAGTCTTTAGCAGGCGAGGTTTTCCCTACGCTGCCCAAGCTTCTAAACAGTGGGCAATAACATGAGAAACCTTTTCTCCAGCCATAGGTATAGCATGGATAATACCAGAGCAAGTATCTATAGATACATGAATATATTGTAATTTCCCAAAATGTTTAATATGTGTCACATCCATCTGCCAGACATCTAAAGGTCTAAGCCCTCTTGGGTTTACTCGAATGGATGGAGGGTGGTTAAATTCAACACATTTTTGACAGTTTAATGTAATATCTCGAGCCGCAGCTCTTGGGATACCAAATTTAAGTCTGAGAGTGGAGGCTGGAACATGAAACAGTTTATGAAATTCCTGAGCAGCTGTAAGATTCGTTTGCAAAACAGGGAATGCTTGGCGAGTAGTTGCATCAGCTAAAGCGTTACCCAGCACCATGGGACCTGGTAATAAGGTATGGGCTCTAATATGTTGAATAAAAAATTTTTGAGTTCCTAGATAAAATACACTGTTGTATTTGTTTCAGAATGGGGGCCACAGGACTGGTTGATTTTATTGTACCTGCGACCTCTAGAATACGAATTGCATTCACCACGTAGTGGGAATCAGAAATGATATTTATGGGACCAGGGAAAGCCTTGAAGACTTCTAAAACCACTTGACACTCTACCAATTGCGGAGTGTCTGGAGCAAATTTAAACTTTACTGGGCTAGCAAAATCAGCCACATAACATCCAATGCCTGACTTTGATCCATCTGTATAGATATCTATAGACTTTGGAATAGGGGCATTGGCAGTTACTTTAGGAAAAATTATAGGATGTTTTGACATAAACTGTAATAACGGATGTTGTGGGTAATGATTATCTATATGACCTGGAAATACACATTTCAGTATAGCTCACATATCTATCGCTGTGCAAAGCACTAGAACTTGCTGGGTTGTATATGGAACTATAAGCGTATCAGGGTATTGCCCAAAGTGTGTCAAAGAAGCCTGCAACCCCTTTAATGCCAATTCTACTACAGCTGTAGGATAATGATCTAAAGTTTTATTTGGTGATGCATGAGGATGAATCCAGAGCAACGGTCCCTGCTGCCACAACACTGCTGTAGGCAATGTGACTGTGTCAAAAACACATAAGAAAATAGGTTCATTAGGCTGAACCCTCACTAATTGAGCTTGCTGTATGGCTTCCTCTACTTTCTGCAGAGCTACTATGGCAGCATACGTTAGTTTTCTAGGTGAGGAGATATGACTGTCTCCTTCTAATATAGGAAATAAAGGTTTTAATTCAGCTGAAGGAATTTTGAGATAGGGACATATCCAATTAATATCTCCCAAAAGTTTTTGAAAGTCATTTAATGTTTTAAGGTGGTCCCTACGAATGGTAATTTTCTGTGGGGATACAAACTGAGGATGTATATTAGTTTCCAAGAATGCTCCTATGTTGCCTTTCTGCACCTTTTCTGGTGCGATAAATAAACCTTTACTCTCAAATACTTTTATTAAATCAGCATAGGCAAGGCACAAGTCTTCCTCCTTAGATCCACAAAGCAATACATCATCCATATAATGTCAGATTCTCAATATAGGATACTTATCTCTAATAATTCTTAAGGCTTTTCCCACATATAACTGACATATAGTGGGACTATTAGCCATACCTTGAGGTAAGACTTTCCAATGATATCTATAATCTGGTTCCTCACGGTTAATGGATGGCAACGTAAAAGCAAATCTTTGTCTATCTTCAATTACTAAAGGTATTGAAAAGAAACAATCTTTAATATCTACAATTATCAAGTTCCATTCTTTAGGTAATGCTGATAAAAGTAGTAAACCATGCTGAATGGCTCCCATAACTTGCATTTGACTATTAATAGCCCTTAAATCATGTAGAAGTCTCCATTTTCCAGACTTCTTTTTAATCACAAAAATTGGAGTATTCCAAGGAGATTGAGTGGGCTCTAAATGTCCAAGGGCTAGCTGTACATCTACTAGAGCTTTAGCAGCAGTTAATTTTTCAGAGGTTAGAGGCCATTGAGGAACCCACACGGCGTCCTCTGATTTCCATGGTAGGGGTATTGCATCTTCTAGGAAAAACACAGCCCTTTTGTGTGGGTCTGACCTTTGGTCTCAATAGGCTGGGAAATACCTTGATGAAACTTTTCCAGGCCAAGTCCAGGAATATATTCCATGTCTTTCATCATTTTCTGACTCTGAGCAGAGTATTCATTGGTTAGTCTTAATTCCATGCCCTTTAGGATGTCTCTTCCCCAGAGGTTCACTGGTAATGATAAAACATAAGGCTGAAATCTACCTTTTCTTCCCTCATGATCTCTCCACACTAACTCTTTTGCACTTATGCTAGGAGTGGCTTCATACTCCAATCCTTGCAATGAATGAGAAGCTTCATAATCCTGCTTCTACTCTTAGCTTTAGGACAGAAGCTCTCCCAGAGAGACAAGCTTAAAGATGAAAAGTTATTTAAACATTTTACCTCAGAGTAATTTTTTATTTTTTCTAAAAAAAAAAGATTCAGGTTTCCATTTACTATTCTAGCTTACTTCTCTACACTGCCCTACTAGGACCCCTGCCACTCTAAAGTCAGGGAGCAAAGTACCACTGCCCCGCTCACTATGAGCCAAGCTAGCATGTTAGTGTCCTTATCTGCTAAGCCCACAACTCTTTGGCAGCGCTTAGCTTTTCAGAAGAAAGTATGCTAATGATGACCTTGGCAGGCTGAGCAGGCAGAGGAGCCTGGGCAGCTTCAAGATAAGCTGGAGGAACTGAGGCCTCCCTTCTCACCTGCAGCCCTCTCCAATCTCTGCTCCTGCAACATTTCCAAGGCCGTTTGTCCCTCTTCAACTACCTTACAGCATTTCTGATCTTCCAAACAGTTTCTCACTAACTTCTGCAAAGTTCCCTGTTCCTGAGCAAAGTCAGGGTCTCTGCCGAGCTTATCCCAGCAGGATACTGTAAGATTTCCTGATACCAAGAACCAGGGTGCAATGGTATCGCATTCATTCAAAAATGTTAACAGAGTTGAGCTTTTTATCTTAAAACTCCTTGATAAAAGCAGCTCCTGAAGAGCCAAAAAAATTGGGTGTGGCTGAGCAGCGCCCATAACTAAATTCCTCCCAAAGATTCACTTTCGGTTCGCTACACCACGAACTTGCCTGCTCTCTCTTCATCTACAGAGAAGAGCAAAATAGCCGCGTCCCGCGGACTTAATTATCCCAGTTCACCTGGGAACTTTATCTCCTCTTTTGTCGAGGACCTTGACTTTATCTAAAAGTTCAAACTCTTGTAGAGGCAGGTAGATGTTACTTTGTGCGCGCTCCGCCTCCGGATCCTTATGTTTTCCTTTTTAGAGCTCTTTTCCCTTCATGCCCCTAATTTTTCCTCTATTTCATTTTGGGCATGGGCCCCTGACTCATCTCCTTTTTCTGTTTCTGACATGCTGTCTTGATGCTCAGCCAGTGCACGCTGTCCTTCACGTACTGCCTTCTCACAGCGTTGGTCTTGAATACGTGCTTTAACTAGTTTCCATAGTGGCTTTGTCCCTGCTTTCAGCTTTCTTTTTTCTGCTTCTCTCTCAATATCTCTCCCTAATTTCTCCCAACTGTCAATGGTTAGCGACCTCGTTGGAGCAAACCATGGAGCTATCCGGTCTATTTCATTAAAGAATCCTTTTAATGTAGTTTCTGAAACTTTCAGCCCTCGTTCTTTCAGAAGCTCCTGTAAGGCTCTAATAACAGGCACAGAGTGTCCAACTCCCATGTTGCTCTTTTATCTACAAGAGACTGATACACAGGTCAGCTTTCGAGGTTACATACCCCCGCCTTACAGCTCTGTCAGGACGCTACTCCCAACAGATGCACTCATGCCCTGGGCGATGGCAATTCAAGCAGTAACAAATCACCTAAATGACAACGAAAACAAACAGTAGTATGACTGCAGCAGCCACTGGATGAACTCCCAGAACCAGCATATCTTTTTTCTTTGTCAGGGGCTTACCGGTACAGCCGTTCCCGTGCGATCAGTTCTGAATCCTCCCGTAGCTAAGTCCGGGGGTCTTCGCTGGTGCCTTGTGATGTAAATCTTCCCAGGTCTCGGCACCACTTGTCGCGCCCGCCTTGCCAGCAAGGATGATGCAACAACAGGATCCTTCCTCACGCACTTTATTGGGGAACACACCATTGATTGTAAAGCGAAAGACCCCAAGCCTGAAATGGGTGCTGCTTAAATAGTTATCCCAATTGTGTATAAGTGTCTAATTGGTGCTTCTTGCAGAACTTCATTTACATACTGCTCGGGAGGGTGAGGAGCTGCTTCTGAAAGATATGCAGGCTCACAGCAGGTGTTTACGACCCTGAATGCAGTTGTTTTCCACCTCAAACAGAGGGAACAAGCGCCATCTTCTAATGGCGGCTCCTTACAAAACTGTACTAATTCCAAAAGCTTCCCATGTTGCTCAGCCCCCACTGCAGATGATAACCATGCTTCCTTTCTTGGGTGTGGGTACCTATGTTTTGTTTGCACTTTTAAAATATGGGTCCAATACACATTCCTTCTGACTTGCTGGGGATGGAGCTCAGGGGTAGTATCCCTGTAGCATACCCAGTTCTCAGGGTTTAGTTCTAGATCTGTCCTCTCTCTTGTCTCTGACTCTCCCTCTCTCTCTATGTCTCTGTCTCTATCTCTGTCTCTCTCCTCCCTCTGTCTGTCTCTGTGTGTGTGTGTGTCTGTCTGTCTCTCTCTCTCTCTCTCTCT